>NC_088925.1:29835000-29957500 GCF_038396675.1 Hydra vulgaris | reverse complement strand
GTGTGTGCTTGTGTGTGATTTTGTGTGTGATTTTGTGTGTGATTGTGTGTGATTTTGTGTGTGCTTGTGTGTGATTTTGTGTGTGCTTGTGTGTGATTTTGTGTGTGATTTTGTGTGTGCTTGTGTGTGATTTTGTGTGTGATTTTGTGTGTGCTTGTGTGTGATTTTGTGTGTGATTTTGTGTGTGCTTGTGTGTGATTTTGTGTGTGCTTGTGTGTGATTTTGTGTGTGCTTGTGTGTGATTTTGTGTGTGCTTGTGTGTGATTTTGTGTGTGATTTTGTGTGTGCTTGTGTGTGATTTTGTGTGTGCTTGTGTGAGATTTTGTGTGTGCTTGTGTGTGATTTTGTGTGTGATTTTGTGTGTGCTTGTGTGTGATTTTGTGTGTGCTTGTGTGTGATTTTGTGTATGATTTTGTGTGTGCTTGTGTGTGATTTTGTGTGTGCTTGTGTGTGATTTTGTGTGTGCTTGTGTGTGATTTTGTGTGTGCTTGTGTGTGATTTTGTGTGTGATTTTGTGTGTGCTTGTGTGTGCTTGTGTGTGATTTTGTGTGTGCTTGTGTGTGCTTGTGTGATTTTGTGTGTGCTTGTGTGTGATTTTGTGTGTGCTTGTGTGTGATTTTGTGTGTGATTTTGTGTGTGCTTGTGTGTGATTTTGTGTGTGCTTGTGTGTGATTTTGTGTGTGCTTGTGTGTGATTTTGTGTGTGATTTTGTGTGTGCTTGTGTGTGATTTTGTGTGTGCTTGTGTGTGATTTTGTGTGTGCTTGTGTGTGATTTTGTGTGTGCTTGTGTGTGATTTTGTGTGTGATTTTGTGTGTGCTTGTGTGTGATTTTGTGTGTGTGCTTGTGTGTGATTTTGTGTGTGCTTGTGTGTGATTTTGTGTGTGCTTGTGTGTGATTTTGTGTGTGCTTGTGTGTGATTTTGTGTGTGCTTGTATGTGTATATATTTTACATTTTTACTATAAATATGCAAATAAATGTTGCAATTGATTATACATGCATTACAACGTTCTTCTATTATATTTTCAGTATAAATTATTTGCTTAATTCATTTTGTTTTTCACTTTAGTAAAATATAGTGTATTTGATTATATATTTTAGTAAAGAATACATATTAGTTGTATATAATAAAGGTGGTTTAAATACATTAAATACAAATTTTCATACTTTTTATAGGTTGAAGGTGGTTTCAATAAAAACAAACATGCAAGTGTATCAACTAAACTAAAGCTTATTCCTTCATGAAAGAACTTTTTTGCAAAAATACCCGTCAAAGTTGTGAAAAGTTATTAAATGCTTTCATTTCAATCATTTTTGGTCTACAGAAAAGTAAATAACTTTTTCTCATAACTGAAGTTTAAATAATTTTTAAAGAAGTTTTTCTCTGGTCACTTTATTTTATATATATATATATATATATATATATATATATATATATATATATATATATATATATATATATTTATATATATATATATATCAATTTATAAGTTTTACTAGCAACATTTTTAAAAAGGCTCCTTAAAAATGCTACTCTATCCGCAATATAGGAATACCTTAGCTATGACACTGAAATCTTTTGAAATTTAACTCTCAAAAACTTATTTTATAAACGAATTTGCGAAAGATGGTAAGGTTTTGCAATGTTTTTTTAATTTTTTTTATTAATATTAAAAAATGTTTTTCTACAAGTTTGTTGTTGTACCTACTATATATACAATGTATGCATATACTCATTTGTATGTTTTTATAGATTTTTATTGCAAGTTTTATTTTTAAAATTTTTATAAAATATTATTTGTAAAATAAAATTGAGTTTTTTATTTTCAGAAAAAAAACTCAAAGTAATATGAGTATGATTTCATAGATTCTTCTTGGTTAGTGGTATAGATAACCTCATAAGTAGTTTCCTTATTTAGTTATGACATTTATATAGGCTAGCACTAGTAACACTGTTAAGAAATTTGTTCTAAACAAACACATGGATGCAGAATTGTAATTGGAACAACGTAAGTTGCGCCTTTTGAGCCTCTCCTCCTCAGCCTCTCCTACGTAAACGTAGAAAGTTAAGTTAGTGCAAAATCAATAGTTTTACAGTTTATTTTTAAAATCGAGGATAAAATCACCAATTATATTTTAGAGCAACTTTTTTTAAAAATATTTTTTTGTTCACCAGATATTGTCCATCAAATTTGACAAATATTTTTGCAATATAGACCAAATGGTGTAGAAAGCATTTTTCAACCTAAAAGTAAAACAACGTACATTCTTTTCTATATTCCACTCGATTATTGTTTATTGGCTGGTTCAGAATTTTATTGGCTGGTTCAGAATTTTATTGGCTGGTTCAGAATTTTATTGGCTGGTTCAGAATTGAAAGTTGATAAAATAGGTATAGTAAACATTTCGGTCTGTCTAAACTTCATGCTTCAAAAGTACGCGATAAATGATTTTTTGTTATTTTTTGATTTTCACTTGAAGCCGAGAATATATTTTAATTTTTTTTTCTTTTTTTTTTTTGTTTGTTACAAATCTTCATCTAGTATAGTATCTAAAAATACAAACATAATTATGAGTAATTAGGGGTCGTCCATAAAGTACGTTCGCTCATCGGGGGAGGGGGAAGGTCTTCAAAAAGCGTATGAGGGGGGGGGGGGAGGGTTCAATTTTAAAGTACGTACTTCGATTTTCTAATTTATCACAATTAACCAGCTAATCAGTAGAAAAGTTATATTCTGACTAAAGACCCTAGTTTGCCAACATAAAAAGATGTACGGTATAGGGAGTAGAGGGCATAGTCTCCCTCTATGCACACACATGTATGGGCGCCCTCAGGACTTTTTGATGTTCCAGATAGGACACTTTCACATTGTGCAAACTCCAAACTTAAGTTTGTTTATACCTATGCTAAACGAGGAAGCCTTGCAAAATATTGGGATGGCAGAGGCCTGTGAACAAAAAGCCCTAAAAACCCAAAAATTTTCAACTTTACCATTTAAAACTAAATTTAAATTTATCGACAGATTTTAAATTTTGTAAAAAAATATTTTAAATTACAAAAGTTATGACCATGCAAATTTTCCTACCCCAAAATGAGAGGGGTGTAAATTTTGCATGGTCATAACTTTCGTAATTTACAATATTTTTCTACAAAAATTAAAGTCTGTCGATAAATTTAAATTTAGTTTTACATGGTAAAGTTGAAAAATTTTCTACATTTTGCCCTCACGTATGGGCAGGGAATGGGGGGAGGCAAAAGTTTTAGAGCTTTTTGTTCCCAGGCCTCCGCTATCCCAATTTTCTGCAAGTTTTCTTTTTCGACAAAAACAGGTTTTAGCAGGGCTAAAACTTGTTTTTGTCGACTTTAGGGTTTTTTTTCAATTAACTTTTTTTTTTCAATTAACTTTTTTGAGAAAAAAAAGTTTGGGGGGAAGGGGGATTTGAAAAACGTACGTACTTTTTAAAGGGGGTGGGGACTTAAAAGTACGCATGGCAACAGGGAGGAAGGGGAGTTCAAGTTTCAAAATTTTAGGCGTACGTACTTTATGGACGACCCCTTAAGGGATTAGTCTAAAAATCTTATTCAAGTTGATTAGCGCAATTTTTGTGACCTTATAACAACTAAAGCCCTGGGTTTTGAGCAAAAGATTTTTTTTCGAAAATGGGTATTGAACCTTTATTAACCAAATTTGAAAAAATACCTATGGGGTATTGCAATAAGAAACAAAAATATATATTATAATATATATTTTTGCACAATAGTGATCCTCTGTAAAATTGTCTTTAATATGCTGTTGCTAATCATACTAAAAGGTCAGTACCAAAATATTTTCGAAAAAATCTTTGTTTTCTAGATATTATATTATTTTGACAAATATTTTAGGATTATTGACTAAATTGTGCCAAACGCCTTTTCAAACTTGAAATTTGAACAGCCGTGGCGCTGTTGTAGCGCACTTACCTCAGAGTCAAAGGATACGTGTTTCGAACGCCACCTCTGGGCAAGTTTTGCGACATCGGTTAGAAAGGATACGTGAGCTTCCTATTAAATACTCTTCCACGGTACTCTGTGATTAGACCGTAAGACCTCTTGAAGCACCTTAAAATTAAAAAAAAAGAAAAAGAAAAAGGTCCATACTTTCCAATGGCTACATCATTTGATTATTATATATTAGCTAGTTAAGAGCTAAAATCGGATAAAACACATATGTTTGATAGCTTGTTTAAATATCTATAAAAGTAGAGGAAAGGGGGGCAACTTTGAACGGGGGCAGCTTTGAAAAAATGCATTTTGAAGCGTTTTTATATTTAAGCTTAATAAAACAAGATATTTTGTGAAGTTAATATTTAGCCTAATATAACCTGTCACCTGTTTTTCCTGATATTTTGCTTAAATTGGACAAATTATTTAATTGATTTGTTTTTGAGGACAAACCGTAAACATTTTGATGTAAAGTTGTAAGATTTTCCTGACCACGTTTTTTACTTGTGAGATGCTTAATGTTATTTATAATATAGAATAATTCATAACATTTACAATTAAGCAGAAAGTATCAATAGTTGAGATAATTTTGTTTGAAAAAATCATTTTTTATTATTTAAAATGCTGTTGAAGCAGTTTTGAATAAAACAAATGGGGCACCTTTGAATCGTTTAAACTTCTCGCACTGTATTGCTTGATTACTACGGACACTAGTCAAATGTAGTAGGTTTAGGTTGAAAATTTGATTACTTCAAAAATTTTAGTTTCATAATATTAAGAAATGGTAAACTGACTGATCTATGAAGAGAACAAATTGTTTGGCGTACATCCTGAAAAAAAAATCAACTTTTTAGGGAATTGGGGCAAATTTCCCCCTCCCCAAATTTTTAAAAATATTTTTGATGAACACTTTAAAATTATTATATTTCTTCAAAAAATGTTTTAGCTTTTACTTGTTAAAATATAAAAAGGTCCTGAATTGCTAATCTAAATGATTTTTAAAAAGATTTATAGAGCATTAAAATAACAAATATGTATAATATAATACAATTATAATGTCTAAGACATAATAAAATAATTAGAATATACAGGGTGACCAGAAAAAATTTTAGAATGTCAAATAAACGTAGTGCAATTTTGGAGTTGTTTCGCATAGGAATGCGTCAATGTGATATTGTTTGCTAGCTTAATGTGCCTAAGCAAACTGTGTTAAACCGGAATGAAACGTGAATCGGTGCGACAAATGGCAAAGAGGGAGCTTAACCTCATGCCTTACAAGCTCTAAAAAGTTCAATAGCTCACCGATGAAAACAAACGTGTGCGGCTCCAGAGATGTCGCCAACTCAAGCGTCGGGCCGGTGCTCAGCGATGGGAGCGCATCCTGTTCACGGGCGAGAAGCTGCTCACCGTCGAGCAGGCGCACAACCACCAAAACGACAGAAGCTGGTCCGCTGAGGCTCCCGGTACGTCGACCATTGTCGAACACTGCTAAAATTCGCGGTCCGTTATGGTCTGGGGCGGAATCTGCGCTGGCGGTAAGATCCCCCTTGTTTTCGTGGATTAAGGAGTCAAAATCAACCAAGAAGTCTACCAACGCGACATTCTCGAGACTGTAGTACTTCCGTAGGCCCAACAGCACTTCGACGATGTGAATTGGACGTTCCAACAGGACTCTGCCCCGGCTCACAAGGCAAAAAAAACTCAATACTGGTGTCGGACCCATTTTCCGGACTTCATCACATCTTCGGAATGGCCGCCCTACTCGCCGGATCTCAACCCGATGGATTACAGCGTGTGATCAATTTTGGAGGCTAGGGACTGTGCTACACGCCACATAAGTTTGGAGTCGCTGAAACAATCGCTGCGTCGAAAAGGGATCGATTGTCGCCAGAAGACCTGCGGCCCATTGCTAAAAATTTCAAGACGCGTTTGGGCTTATGTATCGCCGCGGGAGAAGGCCACTTCGAAACCGGCTGAGAATATTATTGCGGAAGGTCCATGTTGTTGTTATTCATTGTTGTTTTACTTAATTTTTGTTGATTTAATAAAAAATGATTAAAAATGTTTGTCTCCGTTTTTTCTGGCCACCCTGTATTAAAATAAGAAAGTCCATGAAAAATTGAGGTTCAAACTCATAAACAAAATTAAGCTTATGTATAAACTTATAGATAAAGCAACATGATTTATAAATGAATTTATAGAGTATTAAAATAACAAATATTATACAAAATATAATACAAAAAGTATAATTTATAAGACATACAATATTACATAAAAGATAAGTAATCGTATTGTAATAAAAAAATCCAATAAACTTATGGGTTTTACAAATTTTTCACAGACTATTTCACAGACTTTCCAATGATTGATTTATATGAAATCATCTAAACTCTATTGCTTGAGTATTCAACCACTCTCTTCTCAGTAGTTCTCCATGGTTTGATCTGGATTCAGATGTTGAGATGAGCAAATTCTGAACATTGCTCAGCAAATACACCTAATGGCATTCTAATATTGTTTAAGAAAATAACGAGGTGATGTTCAATAATATGACCTTTCCACCCCATTGAGAGATAGTGGTTAAAGTTAATTTTAACATAAATTTCAGTCTCCTAAATCAAAAGTAAAAAATAAATAGCTAGTAAGCCTGTGACAATATTTATAAATAAGAATTGTTTTCATGTTTATTTCTACATCATATTCAATAATTACTTTCCTAAAATTTCTTTTTTTCAAAGTTTTTTTAAAAATTATTTTCAAATTTTAATTTACCTTTAACTTCTTAACATACATTGCAATGGCATCTGCGTAACCCTCATGAAGTTTCATACCAAAGCACTTATCGACAACTTAAATGTCATGGTTAATGTTGAAATTTAATCATATAATTTAAAAATATGTTTTAAATTGAAAAAATAGTTCATACACAAATATGTGTGTGTGTGTGTGTGTGTGTGTGTGTGTTAGGTGTGTGTATAAATTACCTATAGAAAATGATTTTAATCATTTCTATAAGTAGTTATATCCTTCTTATCCATTTTATATCCTTCTTATCATCCAGTTCAACAACTGGATGATAAGAAGGATAATGATCAAAAATATATTGTTCCAAATCAGGCAAAAGCTTCCCAATTTTGTTAGCATTTCTACCATCCAACCCAATTCCATTATATCCCTGCCAAATTATCTCATGGTTACTTAGCCATACAGCAATTTCAGGTTCTTTACATAAAACATCTCTGTAACAATCTTCATCAGCAAATGAAGTTCTGGTGGAGGAACTACATCAAGTACATATGTATCTCCAGCTACATCAAGCATGGATGTATTGACATGGATGTATAACATTTTTGTAGATCTGCATAGAGCATTTCCTAGATCCATTTTCCGCAAAGCTTCCAAACAGCAACTTTAACTTATTGAAAGTTCTCCTAGGTAAACAAGAGTATTTTCCTCCATGTCCTGATAAGCCTAAAATTATATTTAGCAGTTTAAGATCTGCTGCTAAGTAGAACTTAAGTCTGTTGAGCATTATTTTCTCGAAAATTATCTGAAGGTTCACATGATTTTCAGTAACATTTTTGACAAATACCAATACCAGAACTTTATTAACACCAGTATTTTTGTTTTCTTGACAGTCAATATCTGTTTCTATATTAAAAACATTCATAACAAATTTTATATATATATATATATATATATAATATATGTATATATATATATATAATATTAATACAAAATATTTTAAAGTTAGAAATAAAAATATTATAAATTATTAAACTACTTATATCTAAACTTTATCAAAAACATTTTCGTATGTACAAAAATATTTTTTCTACAAATTCTATTAATTAATTTTATTGTTTAAGAAAGTTGAAAAAAAAATTATAAAAAAATTGTATGTCACAATTTTTCTTTGGGAGGGGGGAAATTTGCCCCAATTCCCAAAAGTTGGTTTTCTATTCAGAATGTACGCCAAAAAATTCGTTCTCGTCATAGATCAGTCATTTTACCATTCTTTAATATCATGAAACTAAAATTTTAGAAGTAATCAAATTTTCAACCTAAACCTACTACATTTGACTAGGACGGATTGTCTAATATTAAAATTGGTTCGAAATTATAAAAAAAAGAGAGTGACAGAAGTCATAGAGGAAGATATTAATAATTCTGTTCTCCAAGTTGAAAATGGATTAATGAAGCCAAGTGAAGCTGCTAAAACTTATAATATAAAACGTAATAATTTATATTACAGAATAAAGAAGTATAAAAATTTATCTAAGACCAAGCTCGGTTTGACAGCTAAATATACTTTGGCACAAGTATTCAACAAAGACGAAGAAATAATGTTAAGAGACTACCTAACAAAAAGCACTAAAATGAATTATGGCTTAACATATAAACAAGCAAGAGAATTAGCATTTCATTAAGCTACGAAACTTTGCAAATGTCCAAGTAAATGGATGGAAAAAAAACAAGCTGGTATAGAGGGGTTTCATGAAAAGTCACCAAGAACTTTCACTTAGAAAATCTGAAAATACAAGTTTGTCTTGTTCAACAAGTTTCAATCAGCACAAAATAAATTAGTTTTTTGATAACTATGAAAAAGTTAAAAAAAAAAAATTTCACTTCTGGTAGAATTTATAATATTGACGAAACCAACATTATGACAGTAGTACAAGCACCCCATGTTATAGCATCACGTGGAACAAAACAAGTAGGACAGTGTGTGTCTGCTGAACGTGGACAACTAATTACTATATATGGAATAGGAAATGCCATAGGAAATTTCATTCCACCTGTCTTCATATTTCCAAGAGCACAGTTTCATGACACCATGATAAAAGGAGGACCATCTGGTTGTATTGGTTATGCAGACAGTCCAACAAGTGGCTGGATGACAAGGCCACTGTTTTTAAAGGTTCTAGAACATATAAAAAAACTACTCAGATGTTCAAAAGAGGATCCTGTTTTACTCTTAATGGATAATCATAAAAGCCATTGTACATTAGATGCCATTAATTATTCTTGTGAAAACGGAATGATAGTTCTAACATTTCCTCCTCACTGCACTCATAGAATGCAATCTTTGGATGCGGCAGTTAATGGTCCTTTCAAGCAAGAACTGTTATCTCTCAGAATGATTGGCTTGTATGCAATCAAAGAATAACAATAACAATACATGATTTAGTTGGCATAGTGACACCAGCATATACTACAACATATATTGCCAGAAATATTGTTGCAGGTTTTTCCACATCTGGAATATATCCTTTTTCACGACTTGTTTTCTGCAATGACAACTTTTAAAGTGTTGAAGTAACTAATCGCCCTCTGATAGAAACATTTAGTATAGCTACCTTTGATAATTCACACCAAATTCCTATTACACCTGAAGGCATAGTTATGAAAAAACAAGATTGTATGATTTATTATAAGGATGATGAGCAAAAAATTACAAGCAATGCCTTACAATCACAGTACACAATAACACCTGTATCAGTAAGACCATATCCAAAAGCTCTACCTCGTAAAAAAACTAATAAAGGCAGAAAAAGTGGAAATCTAAGATTCTTACTGACACCCCAGAAAGAGAAGAAATAATTTTTTTTTATCTTTTACGCAAGGCAAGACTTTAAACAAAATTAGATCCTCAAAAACCAAGCTAAAACAAAAAATAATTTAATCTATGTTGAGTCATCTTAACTTTTAAT
Source organism: Hydra vulgaris (assembly GCF_038396675.1). Classification (NCBI taxonomy): domain Eukaryota; kingdom Metazoa; phylum Cnidaria; class Hydrozoa; order Anthoathecata; family Hydridae; genus Hydra; species Hydra vulgaris. The sequence continues at coordinate 29,947,805 of NC_088925.1, read as the reverse complement.
TATTTCGATTTTATATATATATATATATATATATATATATATATATATATATATATATATATATATATATATATATATATATATATATATATATATATATATATATAGGCCTGTAAATCGAGCCGAAAGAGCCAAGCTTACCAGGGCTCGGCTTGGCTTGTTTACATATTAAGAGTGTTCAGGCTCGGCTCGAGCTCGTTTCGAACATGAGATTCTTTGTTCGAGCTCGACTCGTTAAGGATTAGTATTGTTTGGGCTCGGCTCGTTTTACATATTGCTCGAGTTCGACTGGTTTAAAACTCGAAATAATTACACTCTTAAATCCATTAAAAATGGTCTAAAACATATTGGGCCTGTTGGCAAATGACAATAGTCAATAGCAGCCTCACGTAATTAAATTGTTTATATTAATCAATTATTTAGTGTAATAAGAGTTAATTGGGTCATATCTCATATGGTTACACTAACACTATATTTTTATTATATACTAATATATATAATATCACAATTTTATTTATTACATATATACTATTATAACATAAATAAATAAATAAATATATATATATATATATATATATATATATATATATATATATATATATATATATATATATATATGTATATATATATATATATATATATATATATATATATATATTCGAGCTTTAATCGAGCTTTAATCGAGCCTATATGAACGAGCCTATGATATTCAAGCTGGGCTCGTTTAATAAACCAGCCTAATTTTTTGTTCAAGCCCGGCTCGTTTACCATTCAAGCCGAATATGAACGAGCTCTTGTCGAGCCGTTCACAAACACGAGCCAGGATTTACAGCCATATATATATATATATATATATTATATATATATATATATATATATATATATATATATATATTGCACACCCAGATCAAGTGTGCCACAAGACAAAAAGTGTCAAACTGAGAAAATCAGGGTTGAAGTTTTAAGTTTTTATTATTTTTTCCAACTAAGAGTCCCTTTTGCATCTGTCATTTTGTAAACATTCGTTTTAGGCTTGTGGTATTTTGTCACCATGTACATCACATAACATACTATCAAATGACATTCATAACTCAATACCCATAATTTTTGACTTTTGGCACCCTTGATCTGGGTGTACGATATATATAATATATATATATATATATATATATATATATATATATATATATATATATATATATATATATATTTATATATATATATATATATATATATATATATTCTTTATTACATTGATAGTGTTTTTTAAATGTTTTATAATACAATACCATACTAAACAATGCACTAACACAAACATTTGTGTTTTTAAAGTGTAAGGTTTTAATTAGATCAGTGGATGGTTTAATATTTTTACATAACCCTTGTTTTATCTATTGTTACTAATAGAAACTTAAACTTTATTCACAACCATTTACTGGTATAATTTTTATAAGTTTAAAGTTTAATTTTTTTTAAGCTGCTTCTATTTACAACTTAAATAGCTTTATATAACTTTGTTTGATCAACTCTCTAGAGTGATTATAAGATTAAATTGCATTTAAAAAAATATATTTTTACTATTAAAAACCTAAACTTAATGAAATTTAAAAGTAAATCAATGCTTTATTTAAAAAAAAAAATCTCTAGTTATTTCCATTTGCCAGAGATAATTCAAAGCTGCCCCAGGTGTGTTCAAAGCTACCTTAGGTTGGGGCAGTTTTGAACATTTTCATGTGTGTTAAAAAAATAGAAATTCTGACTGAATTTTTAGCTCAGAATTTATTAAAACACTGCAGTTTTGTTCCTTAATCATTGTTATGACTATTTAGAGGAAAAAAAGTGTTTAGAATAATTAAAATATTGATTTATTAAAAAAAGTTTAAAAAATGTTCACAGCTGCCTCCCTCTCTCCTATTTCAAATTAATTAAAATCAATTTTTTTTTTAAGTATCTTTGTAAAACAAAACAAACTCAATGAAAAATTAAAATAATCTATAAAAATAAAGCCGGGATAGCTCTGTTGGTTAAAGCGCTGCTAAAAGTTCAGAATAGTTATTGTTCTTTGCAACAGGGTGCGGATTCACAACTTTTGCGTAACTCTTGCGTAGCTGAGCAAAAGTTACGAAAAAAACTTACGCAAACTATTTTTTGCATAACTATTTGGTGTTCACAACTTTTTCGCAGAATTTTTTATGGAATTTCTGCTCTTTGCAATAATAAACTACAACAATGAGATTTTATATAGAAATAAAGAATAAAAGATCTACCAAAACAATTTAAACTATAACAGAATATGTTTATTATTTGCAAATAACAATATTACTTACCAAGAAATTAGGCTTTGAAAAACAATGCTCTTTTTTTTTAATAATTTAAATTATCCATAGATATTAATAATATCTCCTGATAATTGAAAAATTAAAAGCATAGAATTATTATTCAAAATAATCTTAATACTGTTAATACCTTAGGATAATTTAAATCATTAAAAAATATAGAATCATCATTCAAAGTAAGTTTAATATTTAGGTTATAACACTTTTTTACTTCAATAGCCTGATTACTCAGAGATAATTTTAGCATTATTGTATTTTGAAATAGCCTTGTTCTCATTTATAAATTTAAAAAAATAACAGATATTTAAAAAACTAATGAATGAATTACATATTTTTGTGAATATTGTATCTATATTAGCACACATATTCTCTCTCTCTCTCTCTCTCACACACACACACACACACAGTGAGAGAAAGACTCTCTCTCTCTTTATGCTAGTTATGCAGGTTAAAGTGTATACTTCAATAATATTATTGCATATATTTTTGTATAGTATAGCATAGATAGTATAGTATAGCTACAACCATAAGTTAGTATAGTATGGATAAATCATATAGTTTTAAAGTATGACAGTAACTAGTTATTAACTTAACTTATTTAATAAGTTATTGGCATACCAGAAAACTATATGATATATCCGTACTATGGTCGCTCTCCTTGTTTTAGCCTGGCTATGAGAGAGTAAACCATCCATTTTATAGGTTGTATACTTTTTTAACCTTAAATTTAAGGTGAAAACAAGTTTTAAAAAACAAATTTATGTAGAACATCTAAATTTTTGGTAAATATATTGCTATTGTTGTTAAAAAAAAATTATAGTTGTATTATTTAAATAAATAGCTGAACGTATAGCAGTATAAAATTAATACAAAATTATATTTTATTGGCAATAACAAACAAAATCTGAAATCTTTTATCTTTTATAAAAACGTCATTTTTCAATATTATTAGATGATTTAAAGTTACGCCAAACTTAAGTCAGAATATAGCAGGCGTAACTTTTTTTGCGTAAAGTTTGCTGAGCAGTTTTTAGGAAAATGTTGAGAATGCCGTTTTTTATTCTTTTTGCGTAAGTAATAACTTTCGTCAAAACTTAAGTTTTTGGTTACACAAGGTTTGTGAATTAGGCCTGTAAATCGAACCGAATGAGCCAAGCTTGCCAGGGCTCGGCTTGGCTCGTTTACATATTAAGAGTGTTCAGGCTCGGCTCGAGCTCGTTTCGAACATGAGATTCTTTGTTCGAGTTCGGCTCGTTAAGGATTAGTATTGTTTGGGCTCGGCTCGTTTTATATGTTGCTCGAGCTCGACTGGCTTAAAACTCGAAATAATTATTGTAACCTGTTAGTTTAAAGCTCGTTTAGTAAAAAAAAATTGTTCGTTAAAGGCTCGTCTGTAAATAATGCAAGTCCAAATCAACAAACAACATAAACAATCCTACAGTCTATTAAACATGCAAATAAACAACATAATGAAATAAGATTCTACAAATCTAATAGTTCAAAATAAAAGTTAAAACTAATAGTTCAATGTTCAAACATAATGTAAACTCTCACAAACATAATAACTCCTATTAAACACTGCACTCTAATAGTTTAAATTACATTTTCACAAATATAAGTCTTGCTCTCATTGCATTGGATATATATATATATATATATATATATATATATATATATATATATATATATATATATATATATATATATATATATATATATATATATATATATCATATATATATATATATATATATATATATATATATATATATATATATATATATATATATATATATATATATATATATATATATATATATATATTCGAGCTTTAATCGAGCCTATACGAACGAGCCTATGATGTTCAAGCTCGGCTCGTTTAATAAACGAGCCTAATTTTTTGTTCAAGCCCGGCTCGTTTACCATTCGAGCTGAACATGAACGAGCTCTTTTCGAGCCGATCACCGAGCCGTTCACAAACACGAGCCAAGATTTACAGCCCTTTTGTGAATAGGCAGTGTCTACGCGTCCGGACAAATATCTTCTGCACTATTTGTCCGGCGAAGTATCACGTGACTGAACGGATTTATAGCGACGGATATATTTATCCGGCGAGCGTACCACGTGACCAAACGGACAATTAGTGATAGGGATATACGTCCGGAGAGTATTTACTTAAAGTTACGTCAAGCTAGAGTTGCCGGATTACAAACTTGACAGCTATTCTTCTGGCGGAAATAACACTGTCGGGCAGATACTGATATTATTCTAAATAAAATCTTCTGAATATAAAGCACAGAATATAAAGAGTTAATGGAAAAGCATTATTAAAAAAAAAAAATACCTTAAATCTGAAATTGAGTTGCTTTTTTTCTTATCGATTGATTGCGTATAGACTCATTCCACAACATAACTTAAAGTTTAATTGAATAATTTGAGGGATTTTTGTCTTAGTCACAAAATTATTTAATCTATTAAAATGTACTAATCATACATTTACAGTATCGAACAAAACATGGTGGACAAACTCAAGTTTAGAACAAAAGTTGATCAAAAACTTAAAAGAGCTAGTAAAACAATTGTATATATTAATTTTTAAATAGTTTATTATGTTCTTAACAAAATTTAAAACGTTTGAATCATACTAAGAATCACAAAAAAATGTATAACACATTTTTCTCAACAATCTACATTTCTCCTTGGACAAAACAAGGTGGACAAATCAAAACGAAGATTTTTTTATAAGATTTCATTGTCTTTATTCAATTTACCGTATTCTTTTGTATTCACTTTTATCATAACATTACTCAAAAATAATAAAACAGGTTTTGGACAAATTAGGAAGTGTTTTACGTGAGAATATTATTAAAGATTTTAAATGCGGAAAACGTCAAGCTGAAATTTGTAGAAAACATAATATAGCTAAATCGACTGTAAGCAAAACTGTCAAATCATTTGGATCTCGTGATTGCTATAAAACAAACCATCGGGGTGGACGTCCAAGAAAAACATCACAAAGACTAGATCGAATAATTGTTAAAGAGCTTAAAAAAGATCCATTTTTGTCATCCACAAAATTAACCCGAAAACATGAACTACAAATCTCTAATCACACAGTGCGACGAAAAGCTAACGAAGCAAAATTGTTTTCTCGAATGCCTGCCAAGAAACCACTAACTTCTTTTAAAAATAGAAAGCCAAGACTTGCGTTTGCCAAAGCACACCAAAATTGGACTGTAGACCAGTGGAAAAACATACTTTTTAGTGATGAATCAAAATATAACCTTTTTGGAAGCGACGGCAAGAACCAAAGAACACCAGATTCAATACTAAATATACCAAGAAGAGTGTTAAGCATGGAACATCTTCTATGGTTTGGGGATGTAATGATCGTAATTTTTGACGTATGTTTGGGACAATTCTCCCAAACATACGTCAAAAATTGTAAAATAATGGTTCAAGGACAAGAATATCGCCTTAATGGAGTAGCCTGCACAAAGCCCTGACTTGAATCCCATAGAAAATTTGTGGGAAATAATTGACAAATAAGATTGAGACTGCAAATGTGAAGACCAGTAAGGAATTATTTGAACAAATCGAGAAGACCTGGCGAGAGATTGATATGAGAGTTATTGACTCATTAATTGAGTCTTTGCCTTGGAGAATAAAAGCAGTAATTAAAAGTAAAGGAGGTCCTACCAAATATTAAGTTAATTTTTGAATTTTTTTGAATTTCCAATCGATTTTTTGAATGTCCACCTTGTTTTGTCCAAATAAAAATATTGTTTGTTAGGGAAAATGTGATTTAAAACTTTTTTAGTGATTTATAGTATGATTCAAAAGTTTTAAGTTTTGTTAACAACATAATAAACTACATAAAAAAATATGTTCAATTGTTTTATTAGTCTTTTTTAGTTTTTGATCAACTTTAGTTCTAAATTTGAGTTCGTCCACTTTAGTAATATACAATTTTATAGGCAAGACTTACATATTGTATGAGACATTGCCCAGTTCTGGAATAATGTCTCATACAATATGTAAGTCTTGCCTATAAAATTGTATATAACTAAAGTCCTTGGACTATGATCAAACATTAGTGTTGGCCTTACCTTTCAGCCTTAGGCGAAATTTTAAAAACAAATACCATATATAGATGAAAATGAAAGCCGATAAAGACTTAATTTGGTTCAGTTACTTAAATTTTCAGTACTTTGCCACGGAAGTTTTTATAACTAAATGCAAGCAGACTACCAATAAAAGATTTCTTTCAAAGATCTTACAGAAGGTAATTATTACTAAGCTATTTATCTGGAAAAACAAGGGTAAGGGAATCTTTTTATTGCTTGATGGATTTGTATCTAAAAAATGCAATAGGCGACAAGCATAAACAAGCGGCATAGCGCATCGAAAGGATTTGCAAACACAGGCAAAAGAGCAAACGTAAAAATAAAGTACATTCAACAACTGATATATATATATATATATATATATATATATATATATATATATATATAATATATATATATATATATATATATATATATATATATATATATATATATATACACTCGCAGAATAATGTTCACTAACGGGTTTAGGACAGTTAAAAACGTTTAACGCACTTACTGCAGTTCAAAAAAATACTAAAATTGAATTCTTTAACGATTGTTATATTGTGCCTTACTGCAAATTTGTAATCTTAACTTGTTGAAAAAAAGGATTTATTTGATCAAAAAGTAAAATAAATTAGCATGTGCAGACCTTAGCATTAGCTGTAATGAGCATAGTTTACATCAGCACAATTACGCATATAAAAACCAAAACAAAAGCAACCCTTAGGATGTGTGTGTTCACATTGCCTAATTAATGGATCATACGGAATTTACACAATATGCCGTTCACCATGCAACTATGTTACAAGGGCTTTTGTCATGTTGTAGAGGGTGATTAAAGATCCAAAAGGTGTCATATATGTTTTTATAATAAAATTAAATTTTTTTATATCGATTTTCTTGAAAACTGTTAAAAATACTTGAAAACTGTTAAAAATACCTCTTTCATATCATAAAAACTTAGATTATTAAACATTACGTGCTAACAGCTCTAAGAGCAGAATTTTCAAAACATTAAAAATACAAATATAAAAATGTAAGCAAATATAAAAATCTAATGCTGCTGCAATTCTAATGAATTCTAAACTCATATTCTAATGAATTCTAAACTTATATTCAAATGAATTCTAAACTTACATTCTAATGAATTCTTAACTCATATTCTAATGAATTCTAAATTCATATTCTAATGGATTATAAATTCATATTCTAATGGATTATAAACTTATATTCTGATGAATTCTTAACTCATACTCTTATTCAAATTGCAATTAGTTATATGGTTATATTTTAATATTTTTACAACTGTTCCATTTATTTTGTTTATTATTGTAATCAATATTTTATAAAACTTCAAGAAAATAAAATATTAAAACACAAGAAGAATTATTAGATAATCATGTCAAATACTACAAAATTATTTATAGCAACTACAAACTGTACATTACTAAACATTCTGGACATGACCATTCGAGAATCTCATTTTCTGAAACATTTTCTAGCAGGCTTTGGCAAATACCATGAAACCAATCTTCACAGTTGTTACACTATACTATATCCCTAAATCTATTAATATCAGTTTTCTATTAAAATCATTATTTCATATTTAAAATCAATCATAATAAATTCTAATTTGATATCTATTCTATTATTAATAGTTAGTTGTTAATGAGACAGTAATTTTTAAAAAAACATTAAACCATACGAGACTTAAATGACTGATTAAATAGACTTTAAATTAATTACCAACTGACTTACCTTTTTTTGTCGAATTTGTCTAAAGGCACCCACAACTGCCTACAAATACATTGTCGCCAGTTGTGGGTGCACAACTGCCTACATTGTATTTGTAGGCAGTTGTGCACCCACAACTAATGTAATTGTAATTGCAAACACTTCTTTCTTTGCAAAATTTACTGATTTTGTAGTCTTAGGAAAATCATTTGAATGATTCTCTGTAATGCTTTGAAGTAAATGCTTTCTCATCATATATGAATCAAATGCAACAAAAGAGGGATTTGAGTTAGTGCAAGCAATGTACTGCGCAAAAGCTAATGCAAATAAAACACAATCAACACCATTTATTTGCTGCTACACTAGCAAAACATGTACCGTTAAAATATCTTTGGAACAGTTCACAATTGAACAAATTTGTCTGATAACATACTTTTTTATGTTTCCATGAAACATAAAAAAGTATGTTATTAGACAAATTTGTTCAAAAAATTTGTAAAAAGATTTTATGTTAAAAACAAAATCTTTAGCACATTCAAAAGTGCTGATTGTTACCCAGTGTAAAGTGCCATCATGCAAAACTTGTATAAATGATTCATTAACTACTTTAAATGAGTATTTTTGTCCTAGCACTGGATCTGGTAACCCACAAACATTTCTTATCATTTTTTGAACTGTGTGAATCACATTGCCTGATAACATCTGTTTAGCTGAAACATCTTGTAAATCAGCTGCAGAAAGCTTAGATGTTAACAAGATGTCATAATTTTGTGTAAAAAGTTGATCCTCATTACTAGATGAAAGTTCAGCTGGATAGATAGTGCTAGATAAAAGATAAAACTTAAAAAACTTTGAAAATACAAACAATGCAACACCAAATTATAGATGTAACACTTACAAGTAAAGATTTAATTTTAAAATAGGAAAGTTGTTGAAAAACAAATATCTAACTGCACACCATTGAACAGTTTTTTTACATAAAACTTGATTACTTTTGATTGGATATTAAATTCATTGACTTCTTATTTAAAAAGCTTTTGCAAAACCAAGCTTTGCTCCGAGCAGCCTTTAAAACGACACACTTTTTGTCAAACCAATTTAGACAATGATCACAACATATCACAAATGTGTCACAGAATTTGTTGTCACAAGCTTGGCACAGCCAAAGGTTCTTTTGCTTGATTATTTCAAGCTTACTCGTTAAATATAACCAAGAAACTGAAGAAAAATACTTTCTTACTCTTTTTATTTCAACTGGTTCATATGTCACTTTTGTTGGAATTTTCAGCCAAAGTAGAATATAAACAATCTTAACAAGTTGCTACCCACTGAGGACTGATACGATGATATTTGGCTTTATTACCAACCCAAGCAGCATTGAAACCAAATTAAAAAATTATAAAAGCAATATATAAATAAGTATAACATATTTAGTTCATATGCAATATTGAAAAAACATTAAGGATTACAATATTTAGGTAATATAAATCTTTTTATTAATTAGGTAATATAATTCTTATAGGATTATTTATTTTATCATTATATACTTTTTATTAGTACTTGTACCCTTATCTGTCGGTGACATCTTTAAAAATAAAAACAACTTAAAAGTGGCCACTCTCTTCCTTTTGGGTAATCCAAAAACTGTTGTTTCAGATTATGGTCGTCCATGCCTGGGTATATGTGGGTATATGTGATGGTATCTTAATTAGGTTGGGATCTGGCAGAAAAAAAATCAATTCTAAAAAAATGAACAATTATAAATTTTAATAATGTAATGAGGAAAAATACCCACCTAGTATAGACTCATCAAGTGATAGTGAGTTAGCTGCAATGTTGTTATTCAATAACGGAGTTTGTAAATGTAAACAAGAAAGCACATTTACTTTTGACTCATTGGCTGATAGGCTAATTTTTATGCTTTGACTCACAGATGTAGATTGTGTATGAGATTGAACTAAAAAATTGGAGATCAACTCCTCACTAGAAACTATTGGATTTTGAAAGTCATCAACTTCACCGATATCTAACACCATATCGTTTTCTTCTTTATTCAGAAAAACCTGTAAAGAATTTTTAAATTCTAACAATTTTGATAGCAAAATATCTAATTGTTTTCCCTGTGCTTCACTAACCAATGCAGCAATTCTCTAAGATATCAAGAACGCTTTTCTATATTTTGCCTGTTGTGACAGAGGCTTTCTACAATCTTGCTGAATAGATGAAACAATAATGAAATTTGACTGCAAATACTTAGTGGACTCAGTTAAATTCTGGGTCATTTGAAAAAAATCTAATCTCCACCTTTTTAAAACAAGACACTCTTTAAGTTAGCTCTCTCCACCATTCAATCGGAATCTAAAAATATGTTTGCATGGCAGGCCCATTGAAATAGCAAAACCACAATTGCATGAAATACTGGTAGTTTCATGCTGAATTAAATCAGACTCCTCTGCAGCTAATAACTGTGCATTTATGTGAATCATGGCAAATATGTTACTAAAGCGGCATACTCTTTCTGTGAACTGGACATCAAACTAGTGGATGATTTATGAAAAACAGATATGGCTCTATGTCTGTGCTCATTTTCTAATACTCTTATGATAACAATCAAATCCGAAAAAAATGAAACCATCCCAGAGTGTTTGGATATGACACTTTTTAACTTCTGGTTTAGATTTTCAACACAGTTTGTTGTGCTGTTCATTACATTCAACTTTTTCTTTTTTAAACCTTCAACCCACAGCATTCTTATGTCATGCCAATTTACATTAAAATAGTCTATGACAGGCTCCAATTTAAGAGCCTTAAGGTCATTATAATGCATATCATAGGCAACCTCATTATCAGAGTAAACAAATTGTTGCAGAATTTCCAAGACAAGAAGTCTCTTTCCCTGCAAAATGTGCGCAAGGTGTGAAAAAGACACGAATAATTGAAAAATTGAAGAGAAGCATTTGGAATTTTGTCGCTAATCATATATCTCTCAACCATATCTTTGTCTGTCACAACAACTTGAACACCACTGGTATCATTATGCTTTTTAAATATGTTTGTTAACTCTTCTATGGTTACTCTCTCCTCATTAGCAACAATCCAGAGTTCAACAATTACTCCTTCACTAATTCCATATGCAAATAACTTCATCATCTTGTTTTCCTGATAATACAATGCCTGAAGTTGATTTTCATCATTAATAACAACCTCTGTCACAGAATCCTTCTGTTTAAGCATTTCACTTAATAGAGTTATTAAATTGTTATCATCCTGATTTTTAAGAGCTTGATTTACATTTTGAATATCCTTAAGTGTAATAACTTTCCCAATAGATTTCATCATGTTGCTGTATCAATTTTTTTTTAACTTTTACAGCAAGCATATGAATCATTTCATTTTTTTCATCTACATCCAATCGACGTTGACGTGGGAGATGCATAAATGATTCCTGCAACAATTTTATTTAAAATAATTTTGTAATACATTATATCACTATTTTATAAAATTATTACAAGCAATTTACCTCCATGATACAACGAGAATGTTCTTCAATCATTTTAACAACTTGAAGTTTCTTCTCATCATCACTCAGTTGAAAGTTAATGTATGCTTTGCAATTTTGTTCGAATGTTCTGGAAAAGTAAATAGTTTTTTTTGCTTGTTTTGTTTTTATCTAAGAATGTACTGAATCCAAGATTTTGCCAAAGCTGAAGCTATAGTAACCCATAGTAACAAGGCTGTATACACTGATGATATATATAAGACACATATTCTGAAGCACAAACCATTTTTAAAATCCCAAAGAAATGTTATAGGCTTTTAAGCTATAGATAAGCTTTTTGGTTCAGACTTTTTTCATTAAAATAAAAATAGTTGCAAAAAAAAGTAAATGCAAGAAGCATTTACTTTAAGCAGTCATAAAATTCATTTATATTTTTAACAACTTAAAACTTTTTTCCCACCCATTCAACCTTCACTTGATATTTTAAGGGTCATTCCATGTCAAATCAACTAAAAAAAAATAATTCGGCACCATACCATCTCAGATTTTGCTGATTTTTGGAATACAAGCTTGAATTAATGAATGAAAACTTCACTCCAAATTTTAGTGTCTGACTCCTTACAATTTCAGAGATACTGATACTTGGTCCCAGTCTCTTTTTTGACTTTTTCAGCGCCATTTATTTTTTAGGCTCATTGCACGACACAATTAGCTTTAACTTATGAAATACTTGTTTAATAGTGGTAAAAATTTCTACTTAACTATTTTTTAGGGAGTGGAACTCAAAAATCATGGGTAAATTACACAAAAATTTAAGCTTCTATATGAAAATTCAATTTCAAAATGGTGTAACACTTTTTGTAAGTTTTTTGATGCCCCGTACAAAAAAATGTTTATCTCGAGATGCCTAAAAGATAAAATTCTGAAATTTTTTCCTAATGTTCTATATGTAACAAGCTTCATAATACAAAAAAACTGCAAGGTTTTTTTTTTTTTTAAATCAGATTTATTCGCATTCAATGTCTTATAATAATAAACCCAAAAAATTTCGAAATTACACTAAAACCATGAAAATAAAATTGTAATGAGAAAAACTAAAACTAAAAGGCAATAAGAATTGACAATCTTCGACATTTAATAAAAATTAAAAATCTTTGAAAGATAACAAATTAGTTCTCTGGTTTAAAGTTTGCCCAGCTATCTTCAATGCTCTGGTGATCTATTTCACTGAATTTGTATTGTCTTCCTGTAACAGTTGTTGGAATATTAATCATTAACAAAAAGTTTGTTGATGGAACCCAGCACACATCATCTCTAGAAGACCAATAATATGACCTTGAAGGGTAACATGGATGCATGAATCTAACTAGAAAGTCTTTATTTTCAACATCAGTTTCCTCAACTAGTCCGATCCATGGGTTGTTATCATATATCAAACATACAAACGTGCCAATGCTTATATTAGACAAGAATTCTTTAAAAGTGATGGACAGTTTCTATTTGATGAGAAATATTGCTTTTAATATGTTCAATTGCTAGCTTCATCACATGATAAACCATATCTACAACATGCAGTAAATCATCTGAGATGAAACATAATGAATCACATTTGAGGACATTATTTTCTTTATAATAAATTACTGTTGGATGCAATGTTGCTTGAATTTTGTTCCAGTGAAAACTTTGTATTTTGTCTTGTACAACAAACTTATAATTTTCTGAGAAATCTAAAAGGACAACAACCTCAGTACTACTTAACTCATTTTTTAACTTTCTTAAAGAAGCAGCTTGACTTTTTGCAATGTAAGAATGAACAGTAAGTTTTTGTAACTTATTTTTCAAAATATTAATAAAGCTACTTGTTGTTTCTGTTAGACTTAATAGCTCAGATCGCTCTGTTATTTTCCATTGTTTATAATCTATACAACAATCATCATCTTTATCAATATCGTCTTTAGAGTATAACTCATTTTCAAGATAATGTACTAATGCAGAATCTTCTGGGCACATAGGGCAACGATGTATCATGCAATTCTTGTTAGCCCTACTACAAACAAGCATATCAATAAGTTCGTGATAATCCTTTGATAATTCAATTGCACTAATCATTAACTTTACATTTTGATGGTAGGTGCACACACATACTGTATGTGTACCAGATGCTCCTACTGTAATGCACCATTTTGGACGATGTGAGCAAAAGTTAGAAAAACAAGTCTTTATATCTGGATAACAGGTTTTAAACTTTGCATATAGCTCTTTTAGATTTGAGAGAATCAAACGCTTTTGAATGTGAGATCTTCGAGCTATACTAACAAAATCTTTTTTACCAGATATTAGCCTGCTATTTTCATCATTACAACAAAATTCAATAATTTTATCTACTGATTCTTGAGGTGTTTTCTTTCCTTTTTTTTTTCAGGAAAAGATAAAATACCATTTTTCTGCAGCAATTTGCATGATATCTGCACCATGTAATTAGTAACATTAAATTCTTTTTCTATATCTTTGTAAGACCAAGAAATTGGAACCAGTGTTAGTAGTTGAATTTTCTGATTACGATTGGAAACTAACATTTTTTCTTTGATTTTTCTAGATAATATATTGAAGGAATCTTCTTGGCTTAACTCTTCAGGATCTATATTTAAAGTCCTTGCAATGCCTAACTTTACTGTTCTTTAAACATGTAACAATTTTTTTTTGCCAAGAGCAACTCTAGAGCGACTATTTACTGCATGCATTTTGAGAGGACTTATGTTCATAGTCGTCAAAGAAGAATTAAGATTTTTTTTTAACAACTCGTTTATATTAAGTTCATTATTTTCATCTTCATAAAGCTGGCTACAAGTCGGTTCTCTTTGTCCATCATCCTTAAATGACATCAATTTAATCATAAATGAGGGACATATCTTTTCTCCAGGAATAATATTAATACCAATATTTTTCAATTTCCCAGCAAGTTGCATATTAATGTCTTTACATCCTCCTAAAAACATGAGTGATAACTACTGCTTCAGTGAATATTTTGTAAAAATATATTTAATTTATATAAAATTAAAATAAAGTTTTCAAAAAGTTTCATGATTAAGTAATAATACCTTTTCTTCTTTTTCCTTTGTATGAATTAAATGGATCACAGCAAGTTATGTGGATTGCGGAATAACGTTTTAAATAAACATATTCATGGTGTAGGCAAACTGTTGCATTTTCATCAAATTGAATGCCAGAATGACTAATTATCAAGTCTTTTTCAACATCATTAAGACTTGAAACTTTCTTGATATCATGGGATTTTACATATGTTTGTTTGTTACAAACTTCTTTATTTGTTATTCCAATTGAACATATTTCTTTATCATTCATATTTTTTAGTTCTGAACGAAACAATTTTAAAATAATTATTGTTTGAAGATTTGAAAATAGAAAATCCTTTAGCTATTAAACATAATGATCTTAGATGTGAAATGCAAACAAGTTTATATGTTAGAACTGCACCTGAGACAGCAAGATTTTAAAAACCTTTTAAAAAAATGCAAAAAATAAATGCAAATAACTTTTTTTCATTATAAAATAACAATTTTTTCCTAATTTTTTTATAAAACTTTGAATAGAAATAAATCTGATTTAAAAAAGAAAACCCCTGCAGTTTTTTTGTATTATGGAGTTTGTTACATATAGAACATTAGGAAAAAATTTCAGAATTTTATCTTTTAGGCATCCCAAGATAAATATTTTTTTGTACGGGGTATCAAAAATCTTACAAAAAGTGTTACACCATTTTGAAATTGAATTTTCATATAGTAGCTTAAATTTTTGTGTGTTATAGCCATCATTTTTAAGTTCCTCACCCTAAGAAAATAGTTAGATAAAAATTTTTACCACTATTAAACAAGTATTTCATAAGTTAAAGCTAATTGTGTCGTGCAATGAGCCTAAAAAATAAATAGCGCTAAAAAAAAAAGTCAAAAAAGAGACTGGGACCAAGTATCAGTATCTCTGAAATCGTAATGAGTCAGACACTAAAATTTGGAGTGAAGTTTTCTTTCATTAATTCAAGCTTGTATTCCAAAAATCAGCAAAATCTGAGATGGCATGGTGCCGAGCGTAAATTGAATTGAGCTAGAATGACCCTTAACTTTTGTCGACAACTTCACTTTTTATTAACTTTGATCGTTTTTTACTGGTTAATTTCCAAAAATGCTTAAGGATCAATATATATATATATATATATATATATATATATATATATATATATATATATATATATATATAATTCATTAACTTTGACTTCTGACTAATTCTTTAGCTTTGACTACTGAAACTAACTCTCTAATGATGATACCCAATATCTGTATCTTTTCACTCTACTTGCCTAAACCACCTTAATCTTTATTGATTTCATCCTATCAGATATACTTACTATTATCATCCTATCAGATACACTTACTATTTCCAATATTTGTCTAGATCATCACTTCTTTTCTTATCGTTTAGATTCACACCATAGATTTGATCATTAGCTTTGTTTGTTCCAGACACTATACAACATCAACCCTCATGGCCAGTGTTTCACTATCACTTATCTTAATACTCTGAATTCTTGTAGTACATAACTTTCCTTTGATCTGTAATAATGCACCTCATACTGTAAAAAACTTAGATAGTTTTGTAAACTTAGCCCATACTCTTGTCTTAGAAACCATTTCTCCACCAGCTTATTCAATTTTATCTCTAAGAGTAAAAAAACTTTCCAACACTTTATCTTTCCTTCACTATTTTTTTTTCATTCTATTTTCTAACTTTAACATTATGCTGAAATCCATTATGACCACTTTGATAATAATACTAGGATCACATTGTGTTCTTAATATAAGGAAACCAAAAAGGGTTCTCTAACACTCTTTCTACACACTTCATATGGCCACTCTTCAGTATTTTTTACTTGCTCATTCTTCACTTTACAATGCATAAATTTATCTTTTTTTATCTAATCTAAAACCTTTAGCTCTCATTCTATCTTTGCAATAATGTAATCCCAGTATTAAATCTAATTTGCCTCTGAAATCAAACATAAATCATTTATGAAAAAATTTAATAAAAAGCAATTTATGTTTATATAATTGAGTTTATTCCATTGCGCAAAGGAATAAACTTTAATCAATACTAAGTTTTAATGTAAATAATTTATTAAATCCAAGTAAACTAAGGTAATACTAATGATAAAATTATCACTGATGAAATTTGTAATTTAATACATGAAAGTAGATATAAAATTAATTAAGTTAAGTTAGTATAACTTAACTTATTTAATTTTATACAAACTATACTAGGTTGTATACCGCTTTTAGTTGTAATATAATCAATTGAATTACCTTGATAATCTTGATTTCTCTCTAGACATCTGTCTAATTTTTGATTATTACCTTTTAAAATCCTATAGCTTTAATTTTATATTTCCTAGTTTGTGTTGCATAAAGTTTAACAGAACTTTTTTGTTTACCCCCAAATGAGAAGTATACAGCCCTACAATGTTATGGGGTAGGTAGATGCAACAGGACCAATAACTTTTTCTGACAAATAATAATGACAAGTACAAACTTTTTAACAAAAAATGTTGTTTGTCTCTTTATTTTCTCTTTAATTTTAACATAATTTTTATTTTTTGTCTTACATAATAAATAATCTTAACCATATTAGAATAACATTTAGAAAGTTCAAATTTATGATCTGCTATGTTACATTACTGATTTACCAGAGTTCGATATTAGGATGTATATTGAAAAGAGATTTATTGTTTTTAGTTGTGACATAATCAATTGACTCACCTTTATAATATTGATTTCTTTCTAGATATCTGTCTAATTTATTATATATACCTTTTAAAATCCTATAGCTCTAATTCGATATTTTTTTATTTTTCATCTGAGGCTGACGAGTTCGTGTTGAATTAAGGTAAACAGACTTTTTTTATTTATCGCCATATGTGAATTTAATACATAAAAGTAGATATAAAATTGAATAAGTTAAGCATACCTTTGCTTTAGTCTTGTAACAGCGGTTGATTTAAACTTCTTCCCACCGTGGATGCAGTTGAATCCTATTTCTCCATACGTAAGGCAGTCAGGAATATCAAGATGTTTCTGTGATGGAAAATGTTTTTTGAAACCAGATATAGTTCTTGGATTTTTTTTTTATAATATTGGGCATGATATTTTTTTATGTAATTTTCTAAAGTATCCTGGATTTCTTTAAGTGAAGTACTTAAAGTAATTCTACAGTTAAGCGGCCTAAAATATTTATATTTTTTTTGCTTGTTGTGCTCTCGTCTGAGGAGGCTTTTTAAACATTAGGAATATTAGGTGAAGTAATAAAAGAAAAAAGATTGCTGCCCCATACCAAACCTTCAGTCGATGTAGCAGAACTTCCTTGTAGCAGCAGGCTATAAGATAGTCGATGTAGCGACACTCCTTCGTAGCAGCAGGCTATAAGATAGTCGATGTATGTACTGAAGCCAATAAATATTTCTTACGCTTATATTAGAAAGAGACCACTTAGAGCAAGTCTCCACACGGAAGCGCTGCAAGCGAAAATATAAAATTATATTAGGCCGCTTAACTGTAGATTTACCGTACTTAATTTACTTCACTTAAAGAAATCCACCCACATGAAATTCTGATGCCATCTTTAGAATTACTAAGGCGACGTATAAATTACACAATTTACACTTTTTACGGCAATCACGTCGTACGATTGCCGGACAAATAGTGCTAAAGATATTTGTCCGGTCGCCGGACGTCCAGACACTTCGTTGTGAATATGACTTGGCGTAACTTCGAACTTAAGCAAAACTTACTCAAACTTTGGACTTTCGAAAGTGTTGCGAATCTGCACTCAGGATTGCAGGTTTAAAGCCCGGCTTCGCTTACTCAGCGTATGAGTAGTACTTAGGTACGAAGGGAGCTCGTGTCGATTAGCTCTGCTATTACGATGTTCCCTTCTCGACTAGTAAATAAATAATCTAGTCAAGTAAATGAAAATTAACGTTTTCGTTTTTAAAAAAGCTTCCTAGTATACACAAATTATCCAATATCGCATCATTTAGTCTTGACCTGATTTTTGTTGAAAATATTCCAGCGGCGGAAAAAGCTTGCTTAAACACTTGTTGGAAGAATACACAACAGGTTATTGTAAATATTCTCCCAAAATATAATTTCATTTCGTATTTTTAATTAAATTGATGGGTTTTTTAAAGTTCTTGTTCTCAGATGTAAAAGTGGCAGCTGGATTTTTTGCTGTAGCAATTTCGTCAAGGAGGTTTACTTTCATTAGGTTGAAGTTCAGATTCTATATCAGGATCAGACTCAGAGTTCGTTGAATCGACTTCCGGAGAATTTTCATTATTTAGACGTCGAGCTAGGGTTAGAATAAAATTATTTATTTCCGTTTTAGAATGAATAGAAATACTCTTATGAATTTTTTTTTTCCCCCTCTATCTCCATTATGTAAAACTGTAAAACATCATATAAAATAGTTCTTGTGAATTAATTTGGATTTCTAGCTCTTTTTTCAATGCAAGGCCAATTTTGTAACATAAACGTAAATGTTGCGCCCGTAGAAATTAAGTTGGTTTCAGCACGGCATAACCCAGTGAAAAAGCGCACATGGGATACGCGTGGATTTTTTCCACATGTAACCCATGTGGGGATTATTACTTTGTCCCATGTGGGTTTCATATGGTAAATCCCACATGGATTCCATATGGTAAATCCCATATGGGATACGCGTGGGTTTTTACCATATGTAACCCATATGGGGATTATTATTTTGTCCCATGTGGGTTTCATATGGTAAATCCCACATGGGTTTTATGTGGTAAATCCTACATGGGATATAGGTGGAAAA
Source organism: Hydra vulgaris (assembly GCF_038396675.1). Taxonomy (NCBI): domain Eukaryota; kingdom Metazoa; phylum Cnidaria; class Hydrozoa; order Anthoathecata; family Hydridae; genus Hydra; species Hydra vulgaris. Next base: position 29,928,222 of record NC_088925.1, on the reverse strand, counting down.
TACGACATGTTATAGATCTTAAATGCCACATATTTTAATCCAAATGGTATAAAAGTAGTCAATACTAGACAAATGAAAGTCCGAATGCTTCTATGATAATTTTTAAAATTCTTTTAATTTAAAAATTACTTAAATAGTAATTTAAAATTAATCATCGAAGCTTTCAGAGAGGCTTAACTTAATCTGGTATTTGCTACTTTATCCCATTTGGTATTCAAAACGTGTAGCATTTTTGATCTTTTACATGTGATGTTTTCCACCTATAACCTATGTGGGATTTACCTTAAACTATTATGACGAAATTTTATAAAATTAAAAAACGTGTTGCAAAATGAATTTATCTTAAAATAAATGCTATTAATCAATACATCCAAAATGAATATTAAAAATATTATTTTTTCTTTTGCGATTTACACGCCGTTTTTTGTCGATTGAATTAATTAAATCGCTTCGGCTTGCATAATACCAAGGTATTTAGTATCTTCTAACTTTCTTCAAACATTTTCTAAAAAAAAAAAAAATACAAATATATATAAATATATATATATATATATATATATATATATATATATATAGAGATAGAGAGAGATATAGATATATATATTTTTAGAGATATAGAGAGAGAGAGAGAGAGAGAGAGAGAGAGAGAGAGAGAGAGAGAGAGAGAGAGAGAGAGAGAGCAATTTTAATTATTAGCCAGGTTGAAGTCATTAATGACTACAATATTTCACAAATAATTATTTCCTAATTTATTACTTACAATGACTAACGTATTATGGGTAATTGAACACATACTAAGCGTAATGACCTTGAACCCATAAGGAGAATCCTGAAAAAAAGTGATCAATTAGGATAAGTAGTTAAACAAAAAAAACAAAAACAAAAATGTAAAAACCTACTTTTTCAATGATGAAGACGTTGGGTGCAATAACCACTGGATGCAAAAGTATCTTTACTTTTTTGTCACACACACGGCCTTCTATAATAACAGGCCTTGACATCGCGCAAAATGCCGTAAAAACTGAAGGCCGATTAAACTTTCACTTTTACTTATATTGATATACTTTTATATTAGGTAGGGTGTAATGGCAGTGTTTTCTAATAATAATCTCTAGTAAAGACGGAAATATAAAAAGAAAACCAAAAAATTGTTAAAAGATAATCATATTTTTCGTATTTCAAAATTCATTAAGAATATTTATGTAATATTAAATAGTATCAATAACAAGCAGAACCATAACAAAGTATATATCTATATATTAGTAAGATAACTGTATTTTTAATTTTTTTTGCTAAAAATGGTAACAATAAAAATCACCAACAATAAAAAACACCAACAAAAGTTGATTCAAGCAAAAAAAAAGTTTTATCAATATATCTCAACAGGGTAAATATTTACAAATCCAAACATATTGAGAGACATATAGGCTAATGAGAAAATAAAAAACATTACAAGTAAATAGCATAATAAATTACAAAACTAATTTTCACATAAATTATGATAGCTTTAGTATTTTGGGAGTGGTAATTAGTGAGTAATTCTTTAGCAGAATATTAGAATATACTCTGCATTGTTTTTTTGTGATTTTAAATTTATATTTAGCAGCAATGAACTGAAACTGAGTAACGAAAAATGTTCTGCATAAAGGGTCAGTAGCACCTTGAAAAAAAAAAAGCAAAATATTGACCATTAGAAAAGAGTATCAGAAGGAATTTCAAGTCCGCCTCTGTTTAGGCTATACAGATAACTTCCATATTTATAATAATAATTGGTAGAATTATCATAAATTTTTATTTCGCTTTTTTGCACATAGCCAGCTATGTAAACTATAGCCACTAATGTAGATTTACCATCGATACCATCAACAGGAATGTCAAGTTGTAATATCAATTTAGTGTGTTGAATATTAATTTTTTCAATTACAGATTTAGCGTTTATAAAGTAAGTACCTCCAGATCCCTGTCGAAGCTTAGAAAAAGCTTTTTCAAGTGGATCTGTTAAAAACCAACCTATTAAGTCATACTTTGCTCCATTACTCAACAAAGTTTCTACGAGATCAATAAAGCCATAACATGAATGCGCTATTGCATTGCTAGTATCTAGCGTAAGCTGTTTTACACGCTTACTTGTAGGTTTCATAAAATTTGACAGTTCAGCAATATCTCGTAGCAGTTGTAACTGTTGATCACCAACTAAGTGGATTTCTCCGCATAATTCATTTCTAAACCGAATACCAGCACCAGGTGCTTTGACATTAACAACATTCGAAAAAAAAATATTTTTTCAATAAATACAGCAGTACCTTCAAATGCTTTATTTTCAATCTCTGGATGCGTTCTTAATGCAGCTACTGTTTCTTCGCAAAAACAGACAACTTTACAGATTGTCTCTCTATTGGTTTTGGATAAACTGATTTAGCTGTAAGTTTAGAGAATTTAAAAAGACTATTGCACTCAGTTTTATATAAAGTTTCTAAATCACTCCACTTAGCCAAAGCCAGTTCTTTATTGTTCAAAAATTGAAGTTCGCCAGTCTTTTTTGTCAACCAATTGTTTCATATAGATTTTAAGAGATGCACATAATCATACAATAAATATATACCTGATGTTGATAACCATGGTTTACTATCAACTGTTTTAAACATTCCAAAAAATCTTTGATTTACACGGTTACCATCAGTAATTATTACCAGTGTCTTACTACTTTCAATATTATTTATCGTATCAACAATTTGTTGACATTGAGCAAACTGAAATTTAGAGGAAAGACTTGAAACAGGTTGAGCTCTACATATAAATTCTGGACCTCCAAAAAGACATTAAATCATAAAAGATAAAATTGTTTTAGCTAACTTTTCAGGGTAGTTTACTGCTTGACCAAACAAAGCACCTCTTTGGTAAAGTAATGAAGCTTTGACATAGACCTAATCAATTAGTAGTATGGAAATTCTTTTCAATGGATTTAAATTCATAAAAATACTATTTATGAAACTTAGGTCCTCCATTGAGCTTATTTTTGAAGTCAATCGTGTTAAAATCCTTATACTTGGTAACTTGTAGTCAATACACAAACAATCATTTAAACTTCGTCGCATAGCAAAATACTTATATTCTCTACATATAATATCTGAAGTATATAAAACTTCACCAACATTAACTTTTCTCATAGCATTAAGGTGTTCGAATAGAATATTTGACTGAAGCGAACTTTCTTTATTTTTTAAAAATCTAACTGCTTCAAATAAAGCTGATTTTGTTTTAATTAACTTTAATTTGTTTACAGCTAAAGATGAAATATTACAAGTTGTGCCATTATGGTTAGCTACAAATGAATAATCATTGAAAATTACTAAAATAAATAATGGAAAACCAAGTTTGTACATTTTTGATTGTATGTGTAAACTTCTTTTATTAAGCTGGAAAACAATAACATCATTATCATCACTTAACAAAGATTGAATATCGTCAAATATAAGTTCATCCTCTTTTAGAAAATCATTTAACTCATCTGGTAAAATGCTTCGAAAACCGCTTGAAGTTACAGTTTTTCTAACTTTACTTGCTGGTGTGGCTAAACAACTAAGCGGAATATTTTTAAAAACAGATGGTGGGTTTAAAGGTCGTTGCTTCCCATATTTGCTTTCAAAAGGTGCTTCATTCGGCCAATGCAGTTGACATACTGCTGTATGTCAACTGCATTGTCTGTAACAATAAAACCAGTTCTTAGGATAGCTTCACTACATCTTTTTCTCTCCTCTAGATTCTTCGGGAAGTTATAAATTGATATTTTTGTTGTAGTTGAGTATTGATATTTTTGTTGTAGTTGCAATAGATATTGTAGTTGTTGTTGTATAAATTGATATTTTTGTTGTAGTTGAAATAGTTCGACTTGCAAAGAGATACACAGCATTTTAAAGGCATTTTTAAGGCATTTTAATTATTAAAAAGACTTATCGTTAGTTTGACAATATTATTACCTTACAATGTTAACGCTATCTAATTTATAAACCAATCAAATTTTAAAGATTTATTAAAAAAGCGTGAACACAAACTTTCGTCTAATGTTAAAAGATGAAAATGTAAACACAGTATTAGGAATTGGCCTTCAGTTTAACAACTTTGTTGCGCGATGTCAAGGCCTTTTATTATAGAAGGCCGCGGTCACACATAATACAATATTCTGAAACTAATAAACAAACATCTAAATTTCTATAAGTAAATTTATTCTTTGATCATTCCCTTCATATCCTATCTTATTTTCATATCATAATCTATTATGGTATTATTTATATAACATATCACAACAATATTATTAAATTAGTGATGTTCAAATATCATATGAACATTCTCTAACATGTTCATATGATATTTGAATATAGTTCTTGAGTATATTATCTGCAAACAATTGACTGATGCAAGTTCAAATGTTGTCAAAAACCAAGCATGCATGCATGGAACACTGCAGTGTCCCACAAAGAAATGCTGGTTTGAAAGTCAAATTTTCTTTATTAAAAAAGAATATTAAAATAGGGGGGAGATAGGGAGGTTTCTGTAACTTTTTTTATGCTCCAAAACTTTTAACTTTATATATAATAAGGTTCATAAAACTTAAGGAAATTACGAAGTACATTGAGGAACAAAAACAGGATATTTACATAAACTTTTCAATTTTTAATCTGGAGTACCACAGTGTAATTGGGAAAAAAGTCTCTGGGTCCAGTATTCAAAGTAATACGATCTAAAGTTATAAATAAATTTAAAAAAATGCTTTAAAATGCATGCAGTTATACATATAACTCCTGATAGTTAACTATAAGTATAACTAGTTATACATAAAATTTATTATATAAACTTATTTTTTAAGGTTATGCTTGAACAAATTAGTACCAATTAATTCAAATTCAAGGTTTAGTTCAAGTTCAAGTTCTTATTTGTTCATTATTTTTTCACTATCTTATATTTATTTGTTCAAATTTGTTAACTAGTACTAATTCTTACTACAGTAAGAATATTTATCATTATTGAACGTGATTTTATTAGTAAACTATTTATTTATAGTATAATAATAATACATAAATACTAGTTTCCTAAAGCTATTATCATTTTAAAGCATATTATTTAATTTAAACATTACTTTAGATCATATTACTTTGAAAACTGGACCCTGAGGCTTTATTCTCAATAACACTGTGGTACTCCAGATTAAAAATTGAAAAGTTTCTGTAAATATCCTGTTTTTGTTCCTCAATGTAGTTCGTAAGTCCCTTAAGTCTTAAGGACCTTATTATATCTAAAGTTAAAAGTTTTGGAGCATAAAAAAAGTTACAGAAACCCATCTCCATCCTATTTTTTTCTTTTTTTAATAAAGAAAATTGGAAATTCTTCGACTTTCAAACCTGCATTTCTTTGTGGGACACTGCAGTGTCCCATGCATGCAAGATTGGTTTTTGACAACATTTCAACTTGCATCAGTTGTTTGCAAATAATTTACTCAAGATCTACATTCAAATAAATATAATATTATCCTAATAATAAGTCTATTTGCACAAATCTTAATCTTATTTCTATAAAGAAAGATAAACAATATTCGTGGTACTTACATACTTGCTTGCCATTCTCTATATTAATATAAAATATTTTCACACTATATAAACGTAACGCAATGCAATGGCAATTTAAAAATTTTTTTTTTAGTTTTTAAAAAAATTTTTTTTTTTTAGTTTCCAGCTTTCAAATTAATTCCCATGCAAATCCCACAGGAAACCCACGTGGGATTTCCCATGTGTGTAAATACCATATGGTTCCCACATGTAACCCATGTGGGATTACCCACATGGGTTTAAGGTGACAAATTTCCATTCGGATACCACATGGGAAAATCCGTCCCACGTAAATCCCATCAATCCCACACGGAACCCACGCGTAACCCATGTGGGACGCGGTTTTATTTTTCACTGGGAAAGCGTCTACAGCCTATTTTACTGGCATCAAATTTTTGATGCCAGTAAAACAAGCTGTACAATATCACAGGCACCTGTAATACTGTATTCCATTCCGTTTCATATAAAAGTATGCCCGCATTGATATTGATTAGTGCTTTCTTTAATAAAGATTTTAAAATATTTAAACGATCTAACATAAACAACATTCTGTTCCATTTACTTTTCGAATCTAACACAAGGTTTAACTCTTTTTACAATCGTGCTCCACGCATTTTTAAAGCACTTTATTTTTTAAAGGCAAACGATGGAATACTTTAACAACTTTTTGCACTTTAGTGATTAATGCTTGTTGCTGGAAACTTTCGGTGGTTTTTATAACATCAGTTTTATTTCCCACGTCTACCCGCATTCCATTTTCATCATTCTCGTCATCAGTAAGATTTTTCTTCCTTGGATTCGAGATTTAGGTCACTATTATATTCCTCTTCCTCCACTTCAGTTTGCTTTTTATAAAATACACTATAGCAAAATTATAAAATATACTATAGCAATTTGAATTGTATGGACAAAACATAAAATTTGTTTAAAAGGTAGCAATCTACCCACTTTTTGCACCGTCAGTCACAATCCACAAAATATCATAGTGAACATTTAATTGGCAAGTTTCAAGCTTCTTTTCCAACATCTTTACACAACCCTCAGCCGCAAATTGGCCATTAATACGAGACAGCCCCAAGTTCCAAATATGGCCTCCTGATCCATGTACGTTAACATTCATAAATCACCGGTCATGAGAAGAAGTTCACTCGTCAGGTGGGACACTGAAAAATACCTTCTTTTTTTTGGGAAACTATTTATGCAATTATTGACTGGCAAATTTTTTTGTGCTAAAGTTCATTAAAACCTTCTATATACTGGTGGGTGATTTAGGAACATCATATTCGCGCATTATTAAACATTTTCTTAAATCGTCTGAAGTACAAAGATCGTGAAACGATAATCCGTCTTTCTCGAAAAAATCTTTCTCGAAAGTTGGAAATTTATCGAATTTTTCGAGAATGTTCGTAATGTTTCGGCAATCATACTTTGTCAAAAAATTGTAAGTTTATCATTTTTTGTCGATTTTTTTTTACTTTAATCCACAACATTTTTGAAGTAATTAGCTTATTGGATATAAAAAGTCAAAGGCATAAATTAACAGTTCTAATTGTTAGTTTTTAATACCACAGCTTTTTACAGAAATAAAAAAAATATTTCATGATAAAACAAACTTTATTTATTGTAATAATTAATTAGTGGACCTAAAATTCAACTTTTTTTATCACTTTTTTAATCTTTTATATCACTTAGAGGAATTCCGCATTTGAGCTTTGACCTTCTCTGGCTTTTGACTGGGTTTGGAACAAATCCTCTGGTCTAATGGACACTCTTCTTTTTTTCTGTTGTGAACCATGTTCTGATGTTTTATTTCTCTTTACAGGTTTTGGGGTTGATGATGCTTCTGGTGGTTTGGGGCTATCCTCCTTTTCTTCGACTTCCTCTTCCATCATTGCGTCGGCCTCTTCTCTCTCCATCATTCAACAATTTGACCTTAATTTTTTTAACCACCAATTCGTAGTTTACCTTGATGAGGGTTAATTTCTTGGAGGTGGAAGGATCCAAGTTCTGCCTTTTTGAACTGATGATGTTTCCACTCTGTGAAAAGAGCCTTCACTACTGCTTGAAGCTGCTGGGACACAAAGCCATTCTCTCGCCAATTCTGCCAGTAGTGGCAGATGTCCTTTGTTTGCTTTCCACCTTATGTCTGTCTGTAATGGGTCCACCTTATGTCTGTCTGGTGCTTGAGGCATTGCTTGGTAAGCATCAAATTCTCTCTGCAGAAGTGGCTTTTGTTGGCTGAAAGAGAATATTTATTTTAAAATTAAATTTGTTTTAACTAGATCTAAACAATGGTTTTTTCTCTGGTTATATTACATCAAAAAAAGTTTATTTTCATATATCTTAAAAAATAGTAAAACTTTTTACTTCATGCAACAAACAATTTTTTCAGATCCGAGATATATTTTATCAGAAAAAATGACTTAACCGATCTGGGGTATATTTAATTGTAAAATAGATTTACCTAATATTGTGTGGTTCTTGATTTTGCCACAATGCTTCCACTTCGTCCATTAATTCATTGTCATCCACCACAATATCAATGTCACTCGAATTAGTAGATTCCTGTCTTTGCTCATAAAAAGCTTGGGTAGAAGGATGCTCATCTACCAACTTGTTGACAACCTCCTCATACAGCTTGTACTCTTTCAGAAGAAGACCCCGGTAGTGAGGGTGAAACAGGTTTCCCATAATGTAGGCAGTGGTGTGCTTTCCCATGTCATTAAATCTTGACTGTTGATTGATCTGTTCCACCAGTTCTTTACAAAATCTTCTAACAACTGCAGCAGCAAAGTGCGTTTCTGGCTCAACCTTGAATGACTCAAAGTACTTTGTCATTTTGTAGATGGTGATCATGACAATATGCATGACAGGTTCACTGTCTGTTGAGAACTTTTCACTAACGAGTTTCAATGACTTAAGAGCTGGGAGTAACCTATGCATCAATTCAAAGTCATTATTTGATGGAATAACATCCTGAAAAAAAATTGAAACTAAAGTAAAAAATACTTTAATAAAATTATTGGCTAATATTTATTTGCGTTCAATACTTCTATTAAAATATGAATCTATTTTCAAAAGTAGGTGTTCGTAAAAAGTATTCCTAGTTGTCATAAAATAATTTTCCAAAAATATTTTTTCTTTTTTCTTCTTCTTGAAAGCATAAAAAAATTATCACGCACCTCAAGAAGTTGGTTTCCTTTCTCTCTAATTTGAATCAATGCCCTCTTCATCCTCACAATTGACTCCAACATCATGTAGTTGGAGTTCCACTTTGATGCAGCAGGAGAGATTATTTTGACATAATCACAATCAATTTCTCTACATTCTTTCATAATAGCTTGACATGCCAGTGATGATCTGTGGGCTTTGTTTGACAATTTGGTCACATTTTCAAGCATTTCGTTGAGCTCTTTAATGTTGTTGATGGACCTGCTGAGGGCTGTGTTCAACAGGTGGTCACCACACAGCAATGAAGAACAGCCACTAACAGTCAGTAATGGGATTGCAGCTTTAATTGGTGCTGCTGCATCATGAACAATTATTTTTCGATTGACATCTTTTAAAACAGGGTATTCTGCCATCATTTCATCAAGACCCTATATTTTTTTAGAAATTTTTAATTTGTTCAAGATATTTTTAAATAACATTAACTGAACGATAAGTTGATCATTTTAGTTTTTAAACATCATATTATATTTTTGAAAATAGATAAAATATTTTTAAAAAGCGTTAAAATTTTTGGAAAAAAAAAATAAAAAATAATTACCTTGGCAATCATGTAGGATGTATGGCGGCCAGTAAAGTTGTCAAAAGTCAAAGTAAATTTTTTCGACTTAAACTCCTTGCTGATGTAGTGAAGGGTAAGTGAAATAAATGGATCTTCAGCTTTGAAGGTCCAACAGTCAGTAGTCAGTGCCACACCTCTGCAATCTGGAAGATCCATTTCCAATCAGACTTAATCACACCCATGACAGCTGAATACAAAGTGGCAACTTGTACTTCTTAAAAGTGGTTGGGTCTTTGATTGACACTAGGATTGAAGTACTTGACAAAGTCTCTTAAGGCTGGGTTACTTGCAACTTCAAAGGCCGATCCTTATAAAAGAAAAATGCTAACCATATTAGAAAACCTGAGGCATTTTCTGGATTTATGCTATCCAAGTTACTAAAACATTTTAGATTAATTTGAAATGAATATGAAATGCTTTTAGAACTTTTTTAAAAATATATGACTTATAATGTTCTCATTAAAAAGGATTTTTAATTGTGCTTGTTAAAAAATTATATATCTCTTTAAAAACTATTGGTAATTTTTATCTCAATCTAACGCAATTTAAGTTGTACTTTTGTTTAAAATACAACTTACTAATTTTTTACCTGTTCTGGCAATGAACTTCATTATTTCCATGTCAGCCTCCAACTGTTTCTTGTGTTGAGAGGAGTACTTTCCAAGGCCCCATGGCTTTCATTTTTTCATTCTGAGAAAGGGTATAGTGGGCTACCTTGTCTTGAGCCTCGTTGAGCCTCAGTTGCCTCATGGATTTCTTTGAGGTCCTCATCCCTTTTCTCTTCCCGTTCAGCCATCAGTTTGGTCAACTTTGCAAAGTCTTGTGGGTGCTTTGACTTAAGGTGGTACCTGGCACTGGAGGTTGAAGATTGCTGCATTTTTAATTTTGTCCTCACTTTTTACATACAGCAAGGGGGTAGTCTAATTTAGGAACAATTTCCTTGTCAAAGAAATTCCAGAAAGTGTTATTTGATTTTGGCATTTTGATTTACTAATAATTTTTTAAACTTTATCACAAAAATTTCAACGAACAACAAAAAGTTTTTTGTATTCAATATTTTCTTCAAATTTTTGGCTTCTTGCCTTTATCAAAACAAAAGTAGACTGAAGAAAATTTTCTTCATCCTTTATATTCAACAAACTTAGAAATATTTTAATTTTAATAAAATTAAATTAAAATTAAAAATTATTACCTGACTGGAAATTATTATCAATATCAATATATTTTTTTCGATAAAAGATCTTACAATCGAGGTCATTTACAAATAGTTAAAAACTAATCTTAAGTAAATACCATGAAATAGCATTAATAATACAAATAACAATGATAATAATAATGATGATAAATTATAAGAATAATAAGAAAATTATATGATAATAAATCAATATCAACTTTAAAACAACAATTGAATATAATGCACAGACAGGAAAGTTACAAACAGTTAAGTACTGACAAAACGTAACAGCCTACCATGTAACTTAAACAATTACTGCAAAAAAAAAGTAACAATGTTTTAATAAATATAATCATCTTGATATCAATAATCATATAAATAAAAGTAGTATAAATATTTCATTAAAAAATAACAATAAATAAACAAACAAAAAATTTTCAATAATACTCACAAATAAAAACATGTCACCCACTAACACACAAACATTTAGTCACGAAAAATATAGAGTTTTCTCAATAAATGACAATAATAAAATAAAAAAGTAAATCATATCAAGCAATCACATATAGTCTTTCAAAAATAATAAAATTTTAAAAATATTCTTTTTCCTTTCTTCATAAACGGACCAATTTTTATATATTTTTAAAATTCTTTTTAGTTACTTTCCATTTTCGAATGTTTTTTTTCTTTTAACTTTGTTTTTTTGTCTTTTTCTTATCTAATTTTTTTCTTTTTTTAATTTGTTTGGTTTGGTTTTTAATTTTTGCTTTTTTGTATCTTTTTTTTCTTTTCTTCATTCTCTTTATTTTTATTTCATTTATTTTTCTTATTTTATTCTTTATCTTTCTTTTTTTTTTTAATTTATTTATAAAATTCGTTATAAAAAAGTGTCCGCCATTCCGGAAGTGTCTGCACTGTCTGATTATACAAAATTAAATTAGAATTAATAATTGTCTAGTAATTATTAAACAAAGATTACATCAAATTCTAATTTTTACCACAAAAAAATTAAGAAGTGAATTCAACTTAAGTTATTAATTAAAATAAAATAAAAATAAATCATAAAAACAAACAAAGAACAATAAAAAATTTGTTGTAAAATTAAAGGTAAAAAAAAGTAAAATGTATTTAAAAACATAGTCGTCAAAAATGAAAATTATTGTAAACAATGATTTTTTTCGAAAATACTCGAACAGAAATTTATAATTATTTTATTCATTCCGACGTTACGAAAAAACTCATAAAATAATAATTTATCGTTTCCGAATTTTTCAGTTTTTATCGAAAATTTCTCGAAATTTCTCGTAAACCGGAATTTTATTCGACAAAGTCCGGACACTAGCTAACGATATAAAAATCCAAAATATCCGGAATTCGGTTTCTTTCTATTCCGGAATTTCAAATTTAATAAAAACAAGTGAATTTCGGAATTACAAATTTCCAAAATTCGAATTTGGAATTCTTAATTGTATGGATATGGGGTATTTTGTAACAAGAAAGGGAAAAGGGTTAAAAAAGCTTCAAAAAAAGCGTGATGTACTTTATGAACATCTTTTAATCGTAAAGTCCAACTTAAAAACGAAGTATTAATTTTAGGGCTAAAAAAGAGTATTAAAATAATCTAAAAAAAAAGGTTTTTCACCAATAAATAAAAAATATTCATTTTTATTACAAACAAATATTATTTTTAAAATCTTTGTAAAAAAACGCTTTTGAGACCCAGTTTAACATACTTTTGAATATCTTTAAAACTTGACATCATAGAAGAAAAAAGATTGCGTATTTGAAATCAGAATTAGGAATACTCTAAGAAAAATAATATAAGCAAATATTGTAAGAAAAAAAAAAAAAAAGTAAAAAAGTAAAATTTCGTTCGTCTGTGTAACTAATAAATATTCAGAATATAGCATTTCGATATCGATACCAAAAGTATGGAATATCTTTAAAAAAAGACTCAGGGGTATGGTAAACTTGTTAAGTTTATTCAGGTTTATAAAAAAGAAAGAAACTTTTAAAACTTGAGAAACCTTTTCGGTTAAAGTTATTCTGAATAATTGTTCTTAAAACTGTTCTTATTTTACTTTTACTTTTTGCTTGTTTCTTAATAATCTTATTATTATTTATTATTATAAAATTATGTCACTACGCATTTTATTAAAACATTTTATTAAAATTTTAGTATGTATATTATAACATATTACAATATTCTTTAAAAATTTTATTAAAGGGGCTCTACGTTAAGATTGTGATGACCCGACAAGAAACGTATAGGTGGCCCACATGTGGCCATGGTGCTTAAAAGTGGAATAAAATTTTAAAACTATATTCTAGATGATTATCAATATATAAACTGATGATGAAATATAAATGCAAATAAGGAGCTATTCATAAATTAAGTCATGTTTTTTGTAAAAGTTTTTGACCCACTTCTTTCCTTTTGTCACAAAACCTTAAACTACTCTTTCCTCCTTTACATAAACAGCCTTAACCTTTTACTTTGCCATGGATATTTTATATATTTTGAGGTACATTACTAAATGAAGATTTAAAATTAAAAAAAAAAATTTATTGTTTACCAAATGCTTTGAATAAAGAGAGTAGCTGTTGAGTTTTACCTGATTCTTACAGAGAGTGGCTATTGAACTATGTTAAATATATATTATTTCTTTCTCCCACCAGATGTCCAATATCTGTTGAACAAATAAATAATTTTTGAAAATATTGTGAAACAAAACTTTAAAAAAAACAAACATGAAATAAAAAAATCGAGTCATAACGTTAACTCTTAGTTATTATTTATTCAAGAATTATTGTTTATGAAGTTCTTAAGTGTTTAAGCATTTATAAACCAAATAAACTTTTTAAAACTTTTTACTTTAAACTTCTGACAACTGTCATTTTTTTCATATGTCACGGATTAGTTAAATACGTTTCTATTGGAGCTTGCTGATAAAACTAATTGATGCCTTCTTCATGCTCCGGCCATCAATTTTGTCATATATTTGACATTGTATATATTCTTAAACAATAAAATAAGTTAATCTAAACAGCTGTTTCGTTTATCAAAGGTTATCAAATCTTGTTTTGTTTTTAAGTGTTTTATTAGTATGAAAGTTTTGTTTTTAGTTTGTTTTAAAAGACTGTCTAGCTCTTTGTTTTTATTTTAGACTTCTCATTGAATTAGAAAAAATTGGTCTGCATTTTACAATCTTTTTCGAATTATAAGCCTTTTAATGAATGTGGTTGTTATTAGCAACCGCACTAACTAAAATGAAAATTTTTATTTATTTTTAACTTCTATTTTAAAAATCTATCAAAAAAGTCTGGAAAGAACCTTAAGTAGAAGATTGAACGGCATTTCTTGCCTCTTATTGATATTGTTTTTTTTATAAAGTAATTTATATTTGCTCACTTTATTTATTGATTTTTTAACTGTAATAATGGTCCATATCCCCCCGGATCCCATAATTATGCCATAAAGCATTACCATAAAAAGTAACAATATTTCATCAGAACGCAATATAAAGGAAACATTTGAAAAAGCGCATTCCATCTTAAAGTATAGAGTTGGTATGGATTGGTAGCAAACCATCATATTGACTGAATTTGCACCCACAAAAACGGTAGAATAGTTCCTTGCAGTGTAATTTAGAAATACCGAGAAACAGGCTGTATTAGAACAACATGAAATGACCCCTTCATTTTACGGGTCTCGGAAACTTTACCTGAGCATAACTTTCGAACATTTAAAAACCATTTGCTGAAATTCTCGATGATAAGACTTAATTGGTCTCCTGGGAATATACGCGTTCATTTTTTTAAAAATGTTTTTGAATACTTGTACATTTGTTTAATATTTTAATACTTTAATTATTTCTTATTGTATAACGATTTTTTTTAAATTGAACTATTTTATTGTAAAACGATTTTCGGAAAAAAAGTCTATCGTTGAATATAAATTTAACTTAAAATAGTAATAATAAAAAAGCTCAATATATTATGGGCCTCAAAATTGGGGTCGGGGTTTGGGCGACTTAAGCTTTTGAGTTTTTGTTCTTCCAAGACTCCAATCACAGCAACTTTTTGCAAAGCTTTCTTATTTGATACAAGCATAAACATACCTAAGTTTGCTTTTTGTCTGAAAGTTTTCTTCATCTAACATTAAAAAAAGAAGCGGTTGCCAGGATTTTATTGATGAATGTTTAAAACTTTTTTATTATATTTCCGTAGATTAATAAATGTGTTCAATACGATCATATCGATTTAATTTAGGGACAGTCCTTTTATTCTTCAGTAAAAACTTTTAGCCTTTTCTTTCAAAACTTATCGCGTTAGCGGTGAAATATAGAAAGCCGGAGAAGAACTAAATTTTTTAACGATATTTATGTTCTTCTCCTTGAAAATTAATTCTCATTAAATTTTTACTCAAAAATTAGCTGAGTCGCTTCATATCATATGTGTAGTTATCATATGTGTTGTTTGTATTTATCATATGTTGTTATCATATGTGTTGTTTGTAGATTTGTTACAGTTTTTTCTTATTTTTTCAAATAGAAACAAAGTTTATATTAGTATGAATGTTGGTGAAAGAGAAAACTCGCCATGTTTAACTTCTGACACCTCTTTCCAAGTATCTCTTGCAGATGCAAAGAACAAAGTTTGGTGGAAGTTTTATATTATGCGGGTAATAAAGTTCCTAGTAACAATAATATATTAAAAGATTGTTTATAAAATATGTCCAAATATGATTGATTTATTAAATGTAGTATTTGTAAATAAATTTTTAATAATGAAATTTATTTATGATTAGCCTGGATTATTTGAGCAAGCAGTTAGTATAATTAGCGCAAATTTAAATAAAGATCGTGATGGAGTATATCAATCTGCGTGGGCTCTAGCTGAGTAAGTTTTAATATTTTTATGTTAAATGCAAGTTTATATACTTAAATAAAGGTTGCATCTCTTTCTCATTTCTTAAAATGCTATCATGGTTGCTGCTCAAACAAGCTATCATCTCTTGTTCTACCTATTCACCTACCAAAACACATTTTTGGATGACTCTTTATGCTCAAAAAACTTTTATTCATTTAAATTTTTTTCTGGAATATCATTATTTAGGAGTTCCCCTGTCTCTATATTTTCTTTATTCGTACATTTTACAGTTTTTAAGTTTTCTGTGAACTTCATTTTTGTTCTTGACTTTGAAATAAAAACTTAAATATAAAAAGTTGTAAAAAAAAAAAAAGAAATTGTATTTATATATTACTAATTGTATTTATATACTGCTATGATACTTCTAATTAAAGATAAAATTACACTTAAAATAGCATTTATATTTTTTATATTTTATAACTTAAACTTTTTTGTTCATCAACCAATATAATTTCCTTATTTAAAAATATGCTAGAACTCACCAATCTACAGACCTATTTTGTAACTTAATTGTCATAAAATAATGAAAAATCAGTTTAAAATAGAGATCATATGACATCTGCTATTCACTATAAAATTAACAACACAATTTTATTTTGAATTAAGAATTAATCATGTATTAGTAATTAACTTGAATTAAAGAATGTCTGACATTTAATGTTACTCATAAATTTCCCATTGATTGCCAAATTTCCCAATTGCCATAAAATGCCTTAATTTATAATGTAGGAAGTATTATTGTTTTATTAACTTAAAATGTACATATAGAACTAGTGCCATCATTAGACTTGCTGAAAATTTACTTAAATAGTTGTTTATCTTATAAGTCTCTTGCTTAAAGCTTAGTATAAAATGAATAACTAAGTTATTGGTAATTTGTAGCTCATCTGTGTTGTTGATTAATCCTGAAATTTCATCATTAAAGTTTTAATTCTTTTAAAACTATCATTTACAGTCTCTCTTAAAATAATAAGTTCAGATAAGTTATCATATTGGTTATCATCTTACATTATATTATTAGCAAATATCTTTTTTTACAAAAATCTAACATTCATAATTCTCAGTCTTTTTTTAATACTAATAACAAACATTTTGCTAATCTAATTTCTTATTTAATATGGCTTCTAATTTTAAAATTATTTCTCAAAACAACAATTAGTTTTCGAATGTTTAAAATGTTTCGAAATTGAATGTTTGAATGTTTCGAAAGAATTTGTAATAAATGTTTGATTGCTTTTAAAAATATATCTGTAAGCAATGAGCACAATTCAATAAAATAAGTTTCCAAATGGTAGCAAAAATTTTAGCGGCTAAATTTGTTCTTAAGAATTACCAAAAATCTTGTTTAATCTTAATTTAACAGATTTAAGCTTAATTTTTCTTAACTTACGATCTCTAAAATCATAATATCTTGAAATAACTTAACTTATTACCTTATAGCACAAAAACTCTTAATATATATATATATATATATATATATATATATATATATATATATATATATATATATATATATATATATATATATATATATATATATATATATATATATACATATATATATATATATATCAGGCCTTGTTATGAGATTTTGCTGCGTAACGAAAACGTGTTACGCATTTCAAAGTAACTCAACTCAGCAAATATATTTTGTATTGTTAGAAGTTATATTGCGTCACAAGCATATTTTTAAGTACCGCATTGTAATTAAAGTTATTTTATTAACGCGTTAAAAATCATACAGACAGTTTTTTTCTCACTATAACAAAAGACACAAATAAAATCTTAGTTCTTATTTGAAAAATCGTTTTTATCATTTTTTTCAAATAAGAACTAAATTTCATTTAAAAAAAAATATTTTATTCATAAAACGTAACATAATATTTGTTTATTTTCTTATAATTTTACAGTTGGTTTTTAGTTATTTTATTAACTGTTGTTAAATTTTTTCTTATTTTTTTTGTGAACTCTTTTTAATAGTGTTTTTAAACAATAAAGATTTTTATCAGTTACCGATAAGATATTCGTGATCATAGTTTATTTTCACAAATTAAACGAATGTCATTAAAACTTTACATTATTGAATTGGCGATTAACTTTAAATAAAATATCTTATTAATAAAATAATTTCATCAAAACAAATTGTGCATTTTTTAAACTATTATGACAAAAAATAATTTATATATTTAAAAGGAATTTATATATTTAATTCCTTAAGATAAAACTTAAAACACTTTATCTTCTTTAACTAATTTTTAACAACAACAAAAAAATTATTAAACAAAAAATCTATTAGTTTACAATTGCGGTTAAATGCTTTTACTTACGACTTTATTTCTTTTAAATAAATGTCACATAAACAATATCTAAAGATAATTTAAATTTTCTAAAAGATAAAAGTTTTTGCGTAGCGCAAAACTGCTGAACACATAGGTAAATTGCATTTTTGCAAGCAAAATGCGAGCTGCATAACGCTTCTTAACAAGGCCTGATATATATATATATATATATATATATATATATATATATATATATATATATATATATATATATATATATATATATATATATATATATATATATATATATATATATATATATATATATATATATATATATATATATATATATATATATATACAACCCGTAGATGTTGTCCAAAAGTTTTTTCCATATTTTGTTGACAAAAAGTAAAAATTAAAATTCAAGACCGGAATTATTTTTTTTTAATAATTGATAGACTGCCTGCCTCAACCAAACCCTCAGTCGATGTAGCAACACTCCCTTGCGGGTCAGGCTAAAAGATAGTAAATGTAGCAGCACTCCCTTGCAGGTCAGGCTATTTGTCAGTCGATGTAGCAGCACTCCCTTGCGAGTCAGGCTATTTGTCAGTCGATGTAGCAGCACTCCCTTGCAAGTCAGGCTATAAGATAGTCGATGTAGCAACACTCCGTGCATGATTTACAGTAAACAAAAATAAAAATAAAAACATTTTATTAAAAAAATTAAAAATAAAAATATTTTATTAAAAAAAATGAAAAATAAAAACACTGTTTATATTGTTAAAAACATTCAGAATGTTTTTAAAACATTCTGGTCAATTAAATTTGCGTTTTTGTGTTTTTTTTTAAAAACGATTTATTTGTAATTAAATTAATGGTTTTTACTTTTGTTCAACACGAAATGTTGGACGAAAGTCAAAAGTAATTAAAAGTGACGTATGTGTTGGTGTAAGAATCACTTTTTTCCTTCCGCTCTTCCCAAAGACAACAAACTATAGATCTATATATATATATATATATATATATATATATATATATATATTTATATATATATATATATATATATATATATATATATATATATATATATATATATATATATATATATATATATATATATATATATATATATAGGCCTCTATTTTTGCAAGAGCCATAAAGGTTAATCGATTATGGGAGTGTGGGCAAGAGCGAGAGATAAAGCTCTGGCTTTCTCAATCAGAGAAGAGGTAATAGTTATATAGTTATCTCCAGTTCAATTAACCATATTAGTTTAAATGGCAGGAAGTGATTTCAATTACTGATTTCATAATACGAGTTAAAATGTTATATTTTAACTCGTCTTATCTGCTTTAAGAAAGTTTTAGGTTGAGGTGTAATGACTTAAATTTGGATAATAATCTATGAAGGAAAGTAGTCAGTGAGATACTTTGACTACTTTATAGTACGTCCTATTCTTGAGGATATATCAGACACAATGTCAGGAGTAGTAACTTTTTGTATATAAGGCTGGCCAGGTATTGTTGTAGGTGATTGGTCATAAGAGATGCTATCCAATATTGAATCCACAATCAAATAATGTAGTTTTAAAACTACTTGGTTGGTTTCATTTAATTCATCTTGGTTTCCATTTCTGGATTTTTGGATATTGTTGCTGATAACAATTTTGTCATTGTTTGACTGTTGATGGATTGGTTCTGATGGTGGATTTACATCAATAGGGTGAGATCTTTTGTTGAAGGAGAATTAATTTTTTCATTTTGAAATATGACTTGCACAAAGTGAAGCAATGTTATTTCTAATAGTTAAACTTATAGGGTTCCCACCAGTTCTGGAAAGTCCTGGATTTTTTTAACTATTCTGTAAAATCCTGGAATAGTCCTGGAAAATGGAATAATAACTGTTGATATATATTTTTTCAATTAGTATTTAATGGTTGGATTGTTGTATAGTTTTGAATAATTTTTAAAAGTATAAAATATTAGAGATTCTAAATTCTTTTAGGCTCCTAAAATGTTTACGTTTTTTTTTTTTTTATAGATAAAATAGTTAGAAAATGCCTAAAAATAAATGTATTTTTCAAGTAAAATGGCTTGTTAAAGAAAAATATAAACATTAGTTATGTAGAAAAACAGAAACTGTTGTGATTTGCAGTTATTGTGCTAAAGACATTAATATTGCTAATATGGGAGAAGCTACTTTAACTTCACCATGAAAGCACATAAAGAGATCTCCTTCTGCTAACAATATCAAGTCATTGATGCCAACTGCTCCTAACAAGTTAATGAGTAGATCAGAATGCTCAAATAAAGCAGAACACCAAAAACCAGTTAATAAAATGCTAATAAATACATCTACAGTTAAAGCTGTTAAATTCTTCAACTGATTCTGTTAAATCATTTAGTAAAATGTTTCCAGATAGTGTCATTGCTAAGTTGTTTCAATGTGAACCCACCAAGGTCAGCTATTTCAACATTCGTATTAGCTCCTTTTTTTAAAAATGAGTTGCTAACTTCCCTATCTAATACACCTTATTACACTGTTTCATTTGATGAATCCACGAACCAAGTTTTTCAGAAGGGTCAAATGGACCTTTAAGTTAGATTTTGGGATGACAATATGAGTATGGTTAAAACTCGTTATCTTAAATCAGAGTTCATGGGGTTCTCAACCGCACATGATATTATGCAAACATTGCTAAACTGTATTTCTGATATAGATAAATCAAAGATTCTACAAGTGTCATCAGATGGGCTAAATTTAAATTTGCTTTTTCTAGATAATTTAAAGGAACAGAGGAAATAGGAAGAACTTGATCCTCTTATAGATATTGGAACCTGTTGTCTCCATATCATTCATGGCAGTTTTAAAGCAGGGGCTAAAGCAAGTAGCTGAAAGCTAAATAATCTATAAAAGCAATGTGGCAATTTCTTCATGACTCTTCTAGTAGAAGAGTAACTCATGAAAACATCACTTGGATACTTAATTATCCAATGCAGTTTTATTGACATAAGTGGTATGAAAATGAAAAATGCGCTCTAAAGGCTGAATCACTACTTGATGGATACAAAAAGTTTATAATATATTTCAGTAGTCTTAAGAAAAGCAACTTACTCAGTAGAATCATATTAAAAGGCATTTTGAATAATTGTAGCAATCTATACAAGCAGCTTCAAATAAATTTAATGGATAAAAATATTAGAAAGTATGAAATTGATATTGGTTTTGCTGCTCAGTTAAAAATTGATGAAGCTAGTTCAAGTTACAGTGACCAAAGAGTAGTTATATTTAAAAAAGAGGCAGGCCAGTTATTAGCTGGTCTGTTGACACATCTCCTTGAGAAGTCCCCTTTGAAGTTTGTCATAATACGCACTGCAGTATCTACTAACCCAATTTTTATTTCAAATCCAATAAAAAGAATATTTGTGTCAATAATTCTTCAATTCTGTTGCAAAAGTTAGTTTAATATGGCCTTTTGTCACCAAAGTCTGTCGAACTAGCAAAAAATCAATATTATAAGTTTTTAAAAATAGCAGACTCAAATCTAATATCATTTTAAGATTTTGATATTAAAAATGATAGTCTTGATCATTTTTTCTCTGACTTTATAGGAGCAAATAAAGCTTATTAAGACATTTGGAGTATTTTTAAAATAGTTTTTGTGCTTTCACATGGGCAATCTTCCATTGAGCATGGCTTCAGTATTAATAAATAACTTCTTGTCAAAAATCTGAATGAAAAATCTCTTATTGCCTTATGTCTTATTGAAGATCATTTGTCTTCTTTTGAAGAATCCCCTGATAGTATCAAAATTGATAAAGAAATCCTGCAAAATGTAAAACAGGCAAGTAGTCAATATAAAGAGTATTTGCAATCACAAAGAGAACAAAAAGAATGTAGCAGTAGGAATTTAAAACGAAAAATTTTGGGTGATGAGAAAAAGTTAGTTAGAATAAAGTGCAGAATCTTGTGAAGTGAAATAACTACTTTAATAGAACAGTCTCATATGCTAGCTATAAATACAGATAAGCAAAGTAGTTTTGTTCTTTTGAAAGAATCAAATGAAAAAAAGAAATTCTGTTGAGAAAAACAAAAGGAAATCAAGGATTTGTGCAATATAGGAAAAATAAGATGGTTCACGAAAATGATAAATTCACTGCTTAATTTTTAAAGCATATTTTTGTACACATAGTTGTTGAGTAAAGTTTTAGTTTTTGTTTTGTTGTTTTATAAAATGGTATTTATATTATGAGTTTTTGAAATGATTCTGATGTTTTTGAAATTGGTTGTGTTAAAAGTTTTCTTTCAAATAAAAAATAGTTCCTTGTCAAATATTTTTTGAGTTTACATTTAGTTATGTAGCTGTAGTGATGTAGCTATAGTGATGTAGCTGTAATGTATTTCTTTGATTTTTATTTGATTTCTATATTAATTTACATTTAATATCGTATTTTGTGTTATTTTGGGCTATCTATAAAAAAGTCCTGGAGTTTATAACTTTTTTTTTTGTAAGTCCTGGAAAAGTCCTTGAAATAATGAAGCGAATGTCCTGGAAAAAGAAAAAAATTGTCCTGGATAGTCCTGGAATTTTAATTTTTTTTATTTGATGGGAACCCTGGCTTTGTCAAGGAGTGAATCTTCTTTTATTTCTATCTCACTCCAATATAGGATTGTTGAATCCTGTTCTGTTATGAAGTATGGTAGTAAGGTACCTATTATTGATAAGGATTGCAAGTTTGTTATCCTCTGATGGAGTGTTTTCTTAGTAGTAGTACACAAAAGTCCTCTTACAGAGTATAGAGCTATTTGCAATGCTACCTCTCATCTTTTTTCCCCCTAGACTTAGTGTTTTCAGACCCAGACTAACAGCTTTTCTGTTTATTCGTTCACTTTCACAAATGTTTCGTGGGTGATATGAAGCTCTGGTTTTAATGATACCATTGTTTTCTAGGAATACTTTGAGTTTTATATTTTCAAACTATGGTCCACAATCTGTATGAGTAGATAATCGTGAACCAAATAATGAAAAGAGACTGAGAACATGTTGTTACAGTGTTAGCTGTTATATCCTGACAAGAGAATGCTAATAGGTAGCGTGAGTACTGGTCAACTACCACAAGGATATATTTAATAGCTGTGGTGAAATGTGGTGAAATGGCCTGACAAAGTCCATGGATAAGTGTTCCCAAGGTGTTGTTGCCTGAGGGCATTTTTATGTGAAATCATTCAATTTTTCTATAAAATGCAACCCTAAGTCTCAGACTTTGCTGATTTTTACACCACTCAAAGATTTTAATAAGTTATGAACATCTACAAAATTTCACATCGAATTGCTCCCAAAAGAAATGACCTATAGGTGGCTTGTAGAAATATGGTTTAAGTTCATCGGAAATTGTACATTGCCTTGTTAGTTGTTTAATTTAAGTGGAGTAGGGTTAATGCCAGATTTTGCAATAATGTACCATTCTTTTAAAAGAATGGCCTAGTTAAGAATAAATATTGTAAATAATTAGTATCTGCTAATTCTAAATGTCATCAAGTTTTTCATTTTTGATTTTTGTTGAACTCTGTTTTAGGCCTTGTTTTAAAGCATCAAGCTGCTGGCAATTAACATGCACGTTATGTATGCCTAATGCAATTTCCATTAAGCAACTTTTTATAATTTTTTAACTTTTAAGTTATTCTTTAACAGTAAGATAAACCAAGTAATTAACTTTATAAAAAACCACATTAACTTTAGAATAACGAATATGTAAAAAAAGTTTGTTAC
The DNA here is from genome assembly GCF_038396675.1 of Hydra vulgaris. Taxonomy (NCBI): domain Eukaryota; kingdom Metazoa; phylum Cnidaria; class Hydrozoa; order Anthoathecata; family Hydridae; genus Hydra; species Hydra vulgaris. The sequence goes on along the minus strand of NC_088925.1, from coordinate 29,904,674 downwards.
AAAAGTTTGAAGGACAATTATGTTAGATATAAGTGCTATTTACTAATAAAAAAAATTCAAAAAATTAAAAACTACGAAAACCTAATTTCTATTTATCTAATTATTTTATCGAAATATTTAGTAACAGAAAACAAAATTGTTTATAGTTAACAACAATTTTTTTTTTCTACACAATTGTCTATCTATTTGGCATAATATGTTTTTTTGCATATTATGCCAAATGGATACACCATTGCACCAAGTTGACTCGACTTACTCAAACAAGAAACAATTTTTCAACTTTGGGCGTGACTCAATTCTATGTTTTATGGGTAAAATATAAAACTTTTGTTTCCAATTTTTTAAACCAAACTGATGCCAACCTCAAACAATTTATGGCCAGCAAAAAATTGCTGACCTCGTTTTTCCATATTCCAAGAGTTGAGGTAGGCACCTCAGACCTGTAGCCTTCTTCTCAAGAACACTAACAAATGTTGAAAAAAAGCACATATTAGTTGAGAAAGTAATGGCTACCATAGTAGAATGCTGTAGAAGATAGAAATATTTAATTTAGTACCACATATTAATATAATCACAGGCCATAGATCTATTTCCCTTATTTTTAACAAACACAGGCCTTGTTTTAAATTTAAAATGCTTAACACAATAGCCCAATGTGAATTTAACATCATCAAATTCTCTTTATTTTTTTATTTTTTAAAGACTAGCTTTTAGAAATTACTGCAAAAATATTAACTACCGCAAAACGAGTTAAATATTAATTAACTTCTTTTTATTATTACTATAAGAAAGTGTTTATTTTATTTTATTGTTTTTAAATATTAAATAATTAAGTTTAATATTACATTTTTGATATAAACAAGGTGTTTTTCTGGACATTTGTATAAATGAATTAAAACATGTTAAATTTGTAAAGATGATAATTTCATAAATTTCTAATTGCAGCTTTAGAACTGATTTTTACAAATGATTTTTTACGATATATACAAATGATTTTTTATTTAAAAAAAATTAGCAAATAACAAATAAAAATTTTTGTTAATTTATTTACTTTATTTATTAAAAGTTTATTATTTTATTAATGGTTTTGTTTGTGAAAGCAAAGATTATTTTTCCAAACATCGTTTATTAAAATTATATCGCTGTATGTATCCTTTATTAAAAAATAAAAACTGCGATTTATCTTGCGTTATTAAAAAAAATTGTTAACTTACGTTTTGTGCAAATATATTTTTAAAATCTTAATTAAATTATATATTTTTTTTATCAGAATAAAATTATATATTTTTATTAAATTAGCTTTAAATTAAATCATATATTTTTTATCAGAATTAAGTTAAATTATTTTTGCTTCAAGCTTAAAGTATTACCATTTTTCAAGTGAAAAATCAATCATTACAATAAAATAAAAACAAAATAAAAATAAATTTTTAATTTTATTTGAGTTTTTTTTATTAGTAAATAGTGCTTATACCTAACATAATTGTCATTCAAACTTTTGTAAAAAGTATTTTGACATAAACATCATTCTAAAGTTAATGTGATTTTTTTAAAATTAATTACTTTTATCTTACCACTTATAGAATAATTTAAAAGTTAAAAAATGATAAAAAGTCACTTAACCAAAATCGCTCTATGCACAACACTTTAAAACAAGGTCTTTTTGGATCAGGTTTCAAAGTTCGATTTTTAATAATGAGTTGTTTTTTTTATTTGCTCTTTTTCGTTGTTTATTTTTTGGTGATTTTAGCTGGATGTTAAAAACAGCTAAGATTTCTATATTGTTCTTAGGCATTTTTTCCACTGGTAATTGTATTGTCAAGATAAGCGTTTATAAGCTTAAAAAAGTTTATCCATAACCCACTGAAAAATTAGTAAAGCGTCTTGTGAAACACAGGGTAAACATTTAAACTCATAAATGTGGTTAGCTTGTAATATTTAGATCATGTTTTCACCTGATGATCTTATTTAAATAATTGATCACAGGGTGATTTGTGTTTCCTGTTGATACTTCAAAACACTGCACAACAAAGACTGCAGCTCACTTCAATTATTTCTTGTTTTAACATATGGTTTATCTTATCTGTTATGAAGGATTTATTTTTGGCAACTTGTCATGATATTGTAGTGACCAGTTTAATTTTGTCAATATCAGTTCCAGGTTTTAATGAATATGTGGTATATTTCATGCTTTTTGTCTCCAAACAGAATTTTAGTGGCTCTTTTTCTTTATAGTAACTGAAACATGTTGTGTTAATATATCCAATCTGAAAATTACCAGTGTTTAGTTATCAGTGAATTGTACATTTAATTTTAAATCTGTGTTATATTTTTGTTTATGGTGAAGTATATTTCTATCAGGTCTATCAGGTGAGTTGATTGATGCTTTGACTGTTGATATTGTGTTTTTGTTTTCTTCATTATATTTTCTTCATTAAGCAACTGCTGCTTTGGTGTAGGTTTCTAAAAGAGACAGACAGTTTCCCAGTTGCCCTTTTTTAACAATGTGTACAAATAGAATCTCGTGCTGGGCATATGGTTTTTGGATGTAGATCAATATGGCACCAAAAATAATGACTGGATAGCCACGCCTCCTAATAAATCCTAAAATTTCCTAATATTTAAAAAATCTCCTAAAAAGACCTAAGTTCTCCTAAAATATACTTGAGTTTAAAAAATACTCCAAAAATCTTCTAATTTAAACTTGCTTTTTTAATTTTAAGTTTTCTTTTCAAAATTCAATTTGAACTTTCAAATTTTTTATTAAAATTTTTGAATAATATTTAAATTTCCTTTAAAAAAAATTTTTAAATCTCCTAAATAATCCTAATTTTTTTTATTCGTTTTTCCAAGTTTTCCGGAAAAATCTTATAAAAAGTCCTTAAAAACCTCCTAAATTCTTCTTATCTTTTAACTCAAAAAAAGTGTGGCCACCATGAATGAGATTAGGCTATGACTTGCTGCAAAAGTTGGTAGCGTGTTGTTAGCTGTCATTGTTGTTGTCAAATTAAGAGCATCTTTGGTGGCCAATTCCATTATAAGCAATGTTATTGCATAGTGAACCAAAAAAACTTGAAGTTTGCAATCCTCTGGCATTTTAGCTTCATCTAGATAAATTGATAGCATTTTTTTCCCTTTATTTATAATCTTCTTCATTTAGTGTCACATACTATTTTTTGGATTATATTGGCATCCATACTAACTTTACATTTGATAAATTTCTGTGCATGATTTTTTATTTTTCTTTGATTTTAAAATTAGAAGCTTGGGCTTATAGCAATATGCATGCTATTATAATTATCATAAAAAGTAATTAAAACAAAAATATTTCTTATTTTTGTTTTAATTATTTTTAAATATTATATTTTATGTTACCTAAATGTTTAATTATATATATTTTTATTATTTCGTTTTTTGTGTGTATTTATGTTGCAATATTTCGAAAAATATACAGTAATTTTCTAAATGCTATACTCAAGCTAGAAATATTTAAGGAATGCTATTTCTCATTGGAAAAATATTAGATATGAGTTGTAGAGATTGATAGAGAATATTTCACTTAAAATTCTCACAAGCAATTTATTTTCATAAAAATAACTACATGAAATTGACAAATTTGCAAACTCCGTTTGTGACTTCCATGCATGGCCATACACGAACTGCATTTAAACAATTGTTGTGACTATGATAACAGTGCAATCCTATAACTTTCTGGAAATCTTTACTAATATAAAAAAAATATTTAAAAAAAAGTATAATACTAAAACTTTCTTTTTTTCAAGGAATTAAAGTTTATTTACTAAAATTTGTGTTTTTTTGTTCTGTGCGTGATTCCGCTTCAAACTTAATTTATTCTTTGATAAAAATTTATTAATTTATACCATTCTTTGTTTGCAAAATAGATTAGAATTAAATGAGAGTAAATTGGAGATTGCCAAATTTATTATTTTAAAAATCATAGACAAAACATATACAAGTTTCTCTAATTTTTTGGAAATGCTCTAAGTTGTTTTATGGGCTGATCTGGTTACAGATAAACAAATTATGATAATGCACATCTTTTTGTGAATTGATAATACTTTAATAATACAGGTGTTATCTTTTTCTGGATATTTCTAGAATTCTGGATATTTTTTCACCTAGTTTTCCCAAGTATCCAAAACATTTTCCATACATACAAGTTTAAGTATATATTTTTGTAATATATTTGTTTTTTAAGCTTTTTCACTCATCACTCATAGAAAAATTATGAAAAGTTTGAAAAAAAATTAAAAACAACTGTTTTCCCTTATTTTCAAAAAAAGTTCTCTTATTTTCAAACAAAGTTTGAAAATAAGGGAAAACATATTCTGGATTTTTTTCAGACATTTTATCCAAACAATTTTCCAGATTTTTAAAATATGACCTGGATAATCTATGGTAATGAAATTTTTTTTTATTATTATTTAATTCACACCAACAAGAAAAACCAATATTATGTTGGGAGTTACTAGAAAACAAAGATTAAATAGCAAGGAAACAGTTGACAGAAGACTTGAAAATTTGAAAGTAGTGCGAGTCAGAAAACATAAATTAAAGATCAAGGAAACAAGAGAACAAGAGAAAGAAAACAAAAGTTAAAGATCAGGGAAACGGTTGACAGAAGACTTGAAAAGTTGAAAGTTGTATGAGTCAGCAAAACATAAAGATGGGAGAAAGTTCCAAAGCATTAAAGTGCGAGGAACTTTCACTTAACTAGGAAGGAACTAAAGCACTTTGAAGTGCTTTCTCTTTAATCTTTATTTTCTAGTAACTCCCAACATAATATTGGTTGCATGCAGCCTTGTTGGAGTAAATTAAATAATAATAAAAAATTTCATTATTATTAAAGTATTGTCAATTCACAAAATCATGTGCATTATTGCATATTAATCATAATTTATTAACCAGATAGATCAGCCCATAAAACAACTTATGCATTTCCAAATTGTCTAAAACATTAATGTTGAAGGGTCTAAAAAATCTTGTTTTCTTGTTAAACCTTGCTTGTGGCAATCAAGATTACATTCTAATCCAACAAAGAACTATCTTTGATTTAAATATTATAAATGAATTTTTCACTTAAAATAGATTAAAAATACTAAATTAAATGTTTTTAAAATTTTTTTTATACACTATCTCTTTGAATACATGAAATGACTTCCTCTTATACAGGATTGAAAGGTAATTTAATTTATCAATCATGCAATGATCATTGAAAAATTGTTAGTTAGTAGAGAAGATATCAAAATGTATAGTAACAAAAGTTTATAAACATTACAAAATTTAAGTAGGAAGTTAAAACTTTAAATAGTATTTAGAAACTTCTAATAAAGTTTTTATACTTAAAAAAATGCGCAACAAAAATAGCATTAATAATTTTACTTATTTTTGCTTTATGAGGCCTCTAAAAAAAAATTATTAAGTTGAAATGAATGTAATTGTTTAGCATGTTTAGTAAACAATATCTTTTATATTTTATGGCATCAATCAAAATCGAATTTAAACTTATTAATTTAGGCTTGATCATTGGGATATGGAAAATGAAAGAATTGTGGTATTGACTGATTCTAATATGGTAGTTGTTAAGTTTAACTTTTCAGGTATGTGTATTGAGTCCTGGAGAATATTTAAACTAAGGCAAATTGATGGTGTTCAAACTGGTCCATTTGTCTATCCTAAAAGAAATGTTACAACGTAAGTTTGTTGAATTTTTTCATTTTCTGTTTAGAGCATTTTAGAATTAACAAATGAAAGAAAGCGTTTTAAAGTTAACTAATGAAAGAAAGCGTTTTAAAATTAACTAATGAAAGAAAGCGTTTTAGAAAGAACTAATTAGTAAAAGATTTTTAGAATGAAGCATTTTAGAATGAACTTAAGAATGAAAGAGTTTTAGAGAGAACTAATGAATGAATTTTTGGACTTGAAATTTACAAATCAACTTTCAGACTTTCCTTTTAAAAATTCGTTTTAAAGTTCATATTGAAATGGGTGATTTTTTTAATTCTCCTTACTATTAAGTGTTTAGATTTGAAAATGAAAGATTTTCTTTGCTAATAAATGTTTACCTGAATTATATTAATTAGCTAATTTGGTACAAAAACAACCTAAAATTAAGTTGCATAAAAAATCGTGAAATATTTTTTAAGAATTTTTTTTTTAATGCTGTCTTAAATATTTTTGATTTTAACTTTTAGTTAACTTTTTGAAAGAAGCTAAAAAGTTATTATTAAACTAATATTAAAGATTTTATTTAAAGGCTTTTATTAAGTTTGGCAGATTTTTAATTTCCCCCAAATTTTCAGTATAAAGTTTTTATAAAACCATCTGCTTAAGATGTACCTTGTTAAGCCTGACTATTCGATAAAACATGGTCTTTGGTTCCTTTAGCAAAAAACTTAAGTAGGTCTTCGTATCAAGTTACACACAAGTGCATATAACACTAAAACTTGTAAAACTTAAAAAACTTTATTAAATGTTCAGAGCTTTAAATGTTTGAAAATTTATTAAATATAGTTATACAATTCAACTAATTTAATTTATTAAGATAAAATATTAAGGGTTGCTAAAAGAAACCTAAAAACAAAAACCAGTGACATGCTGGCCCCAGTGATTATGCGGGAATCCTGTATGGGCTTTAAACTTTTCATCTTATAAAGGCCTTTAGGAAGAAAAAAAATTGTTTAATAATTTTTTTTTTAAACATCTTCGCTTCCAACAAGGCTGCAAGCACTACAAATTAAAGTTGGAAGTTACTGGAAGAGAAAAGATAAAGATTGTAGAGCAAAATAATGATTGACAGATGACTTAAAGGATTGATAATTATATGAATCAGGAAAGCAAGATGAAGGAAGCGAATTCCAAAGAGCTGATGTTCGAGGAAAAAAACTAGACGAATAAGAGTTTTCGGAGCACTTAGGAACAGTCACAGAAAAAAGATGAAACTTAATTGAATGACGAGTAACACGAGAATGAATTTTAGTAGATGGCACAAGAGACGCTAGCCCTTTAGAGCAGTGCCCAGTACAGTATTTGTAGAAAAAAGAAAGAGAAGCAACATTATGACGATGTTTAATAATAATGGCTATATTAATAATGGTTGGAGCTTGGCTGCAAGCAATCAGAGAGTGTTGGTTTCTTATCACGACAAGAATAAATAGTAGTATCATCAGCAAACAATGCCACCTTAGATGTGAGAATATCTGGAAGATCATTAATGTAAATTAAATAGAGTATAGGGCCAAGGGTAGAACCTTGAGGAACCCCTGAAGTTACAGAATAAGAAGAAGAGTGTTGTCCATCGAGGACAACTTTTATACTACGATTGGAAAGGAAGGATTTAATAATCTTAAAGATGTTGCCAGATACGTCATTAGAAGAAACTTATGGAAAAGACCAGCATGCCAAACTTTATCAAAAGCTTTTGAAATGTCAAGAGCGATGGCCTTAACCTCTCCACCTTTATCTAATGCACGATAAAACCTATCGGTTATTAGTGTTAGCAAGTCAGCTGTAGAACAAGAAGATTGAAATCCATATTGATGGTCAGAAAGTAAGTTATTAGATTCAAGATGAGAAATTAAGTGTTTGTTAATTAAAGATTCAAAAACCTTGCTTATCATAGGAAGAAGACTAATGGGACAGTAGTTAGACGAATCAGATAACTCCCCAGAATTTTTGAAGATAGGAATAACAGATGCCGCTTTCCAGCAGGCTGGAAAACAAGACTCTGATAAGCACTTGTTGAATAGTTTTGAGAGTATAGACGACAGCTCCAGAGAACGCTTATGCAAGACAATAACAGGTATGTTGTCCAGGCCATAAGCTGTAGAAGAGTCTAGGCAGGAAATCACTTTAGATACAGAAGCTGGAGTGATACGAATGTCAAGCAATGGATCAACCTGTTTGTTGGCAATATCAGGTAGAACGCAACTAGTGAATCAAGAAATGATATTGATGAAAAGTTTTTAGCAAACAGTTCAGCTATGTCTTTAGGTGAGGTGACAAAGTCATTTCATGAGCTGAAAATAGCGGGCTTTGGGGTTAGACAAAGCCTTTTACAATGGTTTCTAGCAGTAATAAACAGATGTCTGTTTTCTGATAGATATGGAAGTAATGGTTTCGATTGGCAATCGCAGCAGCACAATGTGAGGAAAACCATGGTGAAGAGTGAGGCTTGACCTGGAATTGTCGAGATGGGACAAAAGTTTCCATGCCAGCCTGAATCCACGAAGTTATGTAAGAAACACATTTGTTGACAGGAAGACAAAAGATTTCTCCCAAGGGCCATCACGAAGAAAATTACGGAAAGTATCCCAGTCAGCTTTAAGGTAGTTGTATAAGGTACAATAATAGAGGGATTCAGCTGATGAAGAAGAATGAGATATTAGTTTTAGAGAGATCAAACTGTGATCAGAAGCACCTAAGGGTGAATGTTGAGAAACTAAGCACTGACTAGGATCAGAAAAGACACTGACTAGGATCAGAAAAGACACTGACTAGGATCAGAAAAGTTGAGTAGAGAAGGTAAATGATTCGGGTTGTCTGGAAAACGAGTTGGAAAGTTGACTATTTCAGATAGGGATTGAGAAAGGTAAAAGTTATGGGCTTTAATGCCTGCAGAATCACTGACACTAGAGCCAAGCTTGGTCAATATGATCAGAAATAACATCAAAAAGAGTGCAATTTTAAGATGAAGGAGAGCGATATAGAACAAAGAGAAAGGCAATAGAGTGAAGTGGTGCTAAACAAAAGCACATGAAAGAATGGTCTGTGTATTCAAACCCAGTTTCATGACAAATGGGTGAATTCTTACAAATGTAAATGCCCAAGCCATGCATGCGACTATTGGAGTCTTTACGAATTAAAGGAAGATAACCATCAACACTAAGATCGCAAGATGAGACAGCTGAACTCAAATTAGTCTCGCAAAGAGCAAGTAGGTCTGGTGAACTTTGCAAGAGATAAGACTCAACAGAAGAAAAGTTACTTCTAAGACCACGAATATTAGTGAATGATGATGATGGTTTTTTGTGTTTTATAGTTTTTGGTACTTGATTCATTTTTAAATTTGTTGAAGAACTTGACTCAAAGCATAGATAGTACTCAGAACACTGTTTAATAGCCCAGCAATTGCCACATTACTATTAATAAACCCTAAGCCATAACAAAGGGCTCCAAATGTTGCCTCGGCATTGCACACCAAAAGTACAAATAGGGACACCATCCATGGCACTGTTAATACTATGATATTTTTCAGCTGTTGATGGAATCAGCCTCTCTGAGAGCTACCACAGAGTTAAATAATAAAAAAAAAATAGTATAATATTTACTATTCTAAATTATTTTACTGTTAAATCTATTTTTTGAAATGAAACAAAATTTATTTATGTTCAATAAGTTATTTAAAATAAATTATGCTATTTGAATAGATAAAGATATAGCTCCCAACAAAACAAAAGTAATTGTCATTAGACTAATTAACTACTAATACCTGATTCACATCAAACTTGCACTTAAATTAAACTGTGTCTTAATCGTGACTTGTTAAAGTAACATAGGTTTTTTGTTTAAATAACTTTGGCGCCTTTTGCGTGGAATTAAAACCAGTTCTAAATTTGACATGAATGAAAGAATATAAAATGTGTTTAAAGTGGTTAAACTGTTAAAACTTGTTTAATTGTGGTATTAGACTAAGTTTAGTTTTTTTAATCAAAATTCCAAGTTATCATGTAAAAAGTTATTTAAAAAATTAATTTAAAGTATGAAAATTATTCTAAACAACAACAACACAAATCCATTTCGTGCTTTTAAGCGTTTTGTATGATCGAAAATACCATTTAAGTTATCATTAAGTAATCATCGAAAATACCATTTAAGTTAATATAACCTTTTTTGTTTTATTTAAAATCGTAATGCGCTTGTTTTTTGGGGCAAAAGTTTAACATTTAAAGAGTTATAGAAGAAAGTAATCAGGTAAATATCATTATTTTCAAATAAAACTGGTATATATTAAATATAATATTAATAGTATTTATAATGGATAATCTATTGTTCACTTACTTTACATTAGAAAAATATTTTTCAACACAAATATTGTTATTATCATGCAATGAAAATTATCCATTGATTTTTATACATTCGCAAAAACTATCTACTGATTTTTCAACGTTCTCCTAAACACTCGACCTTTTAAATCTATCATTATAACATACATAATTAACAATAATGTCAAAGCTGATAAAAAGAATTTTAACAACATGTAACTTAGTTTTTACTTAGTTTACTAAGTTACAACTTAGTTGTTACTTAGTTTATTAAGTTACAACTTAGTTGTTACTTAGTTTATTAAGTTACAACTTAGTTGTTACTTTGTCTACTAAGTTACAACTTAGTTGTAACTTAGTTTACTAACCTTAATGTAAATTTAGTTTACTAAGTTACAATTAAGTAATTTAGTTTACTAAGTTGTAATTTAGTTTACTAAGTTGTAACTTAGGTTACTAAGTTGTAACTTAGGTTACTAAGTTGTAACTTAGGTTACTAAGTTGTAACTTAGGTTACTAAGTTGTAACTTAGTTTACTAAGTTACAACATGTAACTTAGTTAACAAAGTTACATGTTGTAATGAAAGGTAACTTTTATACATTTATGGGCTTGCAAATCAAGCATATATGGTAAAATGCTGCATAACCAAAAATTGAAAATTACAAATTTTTATAATTTTACAAAATTAGGGTAGGTGTCACTCATATAGTTAAAAACTAGTCATTGGAGTGACACATAAACAGAATAAACAAACAAAAAATTCAACAGCAATAAATTCAACAGCATAAATAAAAGTAAGCGTAAATTTAGTCAAAAAAAAAAATGATTAAGCTATAATTAAATAAAGAGACAAAAAAATATGAAAACAATCAATAACAAAAATAAAAATAATTAGCAACAACAACGCATATAATAACAAACTTTATGCAAGTGAAAAGGCAAGCACAAAAACTACAAAATGAAAACAAAAATTACATAGCGAAAAGGCAAACACAAAAACTTCTACAAAATAAATTAAATTATATATGTTATTCTTGGCGGAAACAGAAAAGCGTAGAAAGTTTGTAGTAAATTATTTTTGTTTTAATTAGTTCTTTTTATTATTTTTTTGAACTTTTTTCGAACTTCTTTTCTTTTAACTTGTTACTTCCCTTTTAATTGATTATTTTTGTTTTATTTTATTAAATCTATTTGTTAGTTTTACTTTTTTATTCATTTTTTTGTTTTATTTTTTCTTTAATCTCTTAGTTTGTTTTTACCTTTTAATATTTTTGTTATTTTACTTTATTTTTAACTTATCTTTTTTATTCTTTAGAATAATTTCTTTTGTTTTTCCTTTTCTCTTTTTTCCCTTTTTGCCGTTAAATAAAATCAGACTTTTTCAAAAACTCTTACTTAAATTGGTACATTCACTTAGTTGGACAATATATCTCTTCCCTTAAAGGATCAGAGTAATGATATTCTACTATATATATATATATATATATATATATATATATATATATATATATATATATATATATATATATATATATATATATATGCATGTATGTATGTATGTATATATATGTGTATATGTATATATATATGTATGTATATATGTGTATATATATATATATATATATATATATATATATATATATATATATATATATATATATATACTAATATGGTACAGCAAAACTTTGAATCTTAGTACTATTTCAAATATGCAACAACAGTATTAAGTAGAGGAAGAAAAGGGAGGGATCATACATTGCATAAGAGCAGAAAGTAAATTATGTAATTTCTTTGATTTTGTAATAATTTATTTTATAATTAAAAAAAATATATATATATATATAAATAAATAAAATATTCCTTTTTATACTTTATTCAAATGAGTCACTTCATCACAATGTAGTTTTTTTTTTTTTTGAATTTATTATATTATTATATGCTGTGTACTAGCAAATTTAGTTAACTATTAGTATTTTGAATTTTTTATTTTTTCACTCCCAACAAGGCTGCAAAGAACCACTGTTGAGTTGGGAGTTACTAGAAGACAAAATAGTGTTAAATGGCATAGAATTGTCAAAGGGCAAAGATTGCACCTTTTCAAGCAAGATTGTTGACTTGAAAAGGTGCTTGAGTCAGGAAAACATGAAGATGGGAAGGATTTCTAAGGTATTTATGTGCAAGGAAAAAAACTAGATAAATAAAAGTTTTTAGAGCATGAAGGTGCAAATGCAGTGAAAGGGTCCAACTTTGCTGAATAATGAGTCAAGCAAGAATAAGTTTGGGTTGATGGAGCTACAGATAATAGCTTGTTTGAGCATTGATCATGATAATATTTGTAGAAAAAAGAAAAAGATGCCACCTTGTGATAATTAGTAAGTGACCGGGGCCCCGGTTAAAAATGATACTTTTTTCAAACCCGGCCCGAGCTAAACTATAAGATTTAGCAGGGGTTAATAGCCGGGGCTAGAAAAAAATTTATAATACTTTATTATATTTTTATGCTTATTACACTTACTATTTATTAAATACTTGCATATATTTGTATAATTTCAAACTCTAGTTTACTTCCAACAAGATTGCAAGCAACCACTATAAAGTTATGAGTTACTTTAAAATAAAGAATAAATAAAAATACTAACAAATGGTTAACTGAATACTTAAAAAGTTGTAGGTTGTATATAAAAGAAAAACATGAAGATAGCTAATAGTTATAAGGTTTTTTGATGTGCAAGGAAAAGAACTGGATTAATAAAAATTTTTATAGCATAAAGGCACAGATACAGTAAACGGATGCAGCTTGTTGAGTAAGAAAGAAGCAAGAATGAGTTTTGGTTTAGTTTTTGGTTTAACAGAGATATTATGATAAACCATATTAGGTATTAGAGATAGCTTGTTTGAGCATTGACCATGATTATATTTGTAGAAAAAAGAAAGAAATGCAACCTTACAACTAAGGAAGAGTGGCTCAAGTTTGGCAGATAAAGCAGGTCTAATTTATTGTTATTATATTTTTTTATGTTAATTCACCTCAAGGCTGAAAACACCACTACAGGCGAGGAGGCTACTTAATTGTGGTTGTAACCCTCTCTCAACTATATAACTCCGAAACACGAACCTTGACAACCAAAGTTCGTGATTCAGAGTTATATAGTTGAGAGAGGCTTGACAACCAAGGCTGCTACACAGAGAAACAAGTTGAGTAGCAGTAGCAGTACTACCAGAAGCGTGGTGGGGATCAAACACGGTACCTCTTGTTTGACTCGAATGCTCTACCACTACACCACAACCGCATTACATTTATAGTGTGCTTTTAGACTTTGTCTGAGAGTAAGACGGTTGTTATTTATCAATGTAGGAATACAAACATTATTGCAATATTTTTTTGCTGTAAAAAAATGAGTTTTTTTGTCTGAAAAATTGCATATTTTAAGTCCAGAATTTAAATCCGTAAGCCATAGCAAGCCTTATGCTGTTACAGAAGAGAGATCAGATTAAAAATCAGCTGCTTGTTCTAAGCAATCAAAAAGTGAAGATTTTTTGTCAAGACAAGAGCATAAAGTTGAGTCGTCAACAAATAGAGCTACTTTAGATGTTAAATTTTCATAAAGATTGATATTGTAGATAAAAAACAATACAGGAGCAAAGATTTAAGGGTACCACTAGACACCTTGTGGTACCCTTAAAGTTACTTGAAATAAAGAAGAGTGCAGGCCTTCAAGAATAACTTTATTACTGCAGTTAGTAAGAAATAATTTAATAATCTCAAAACCTTTATATAAAGAAACTAATAACAAAGTGAAGACTAATAGTAGGATAGTTGGAGAGGTCAAAGTGTTTTCAAGAGTTTTGAAAAATTGGAACCACTTGTTTAGCATTTTTTTTAAATTAAATATTGTTAAATATTATGTAATTAAAAAGATTAAATGTTAGATCTAATTTAGTTAATGACATTGTTGAAGACTAACCAAAAGTCTCTATAACCTAACATATGATATAAGATACAAGATTTAGTAAACTGAGAATAACAGAGTTTAACATCAGACAGGACTTTTTTACATTGGCTTCTTGCAATAATAAAAAGATATTTGTTCTTAAGAGAGATGATCTTGTAAAAAAGATGAAATAAATGATTAGTAAAGCAACTGCTCAAGATGGTGAAAAATATGGAGTAGAATGAGGTTTGACTTAAAATTGAAGAGTAGGGATAAAAGCTTCCAAACTTTTAGTACAGAAGGAATAAAAGCTTCTGAAATGCGCTTTATGCATACATATTATGGACATTTTCATTTTTATGGACATTTTTTTGCTATTTATTTAGATCCTGGCATATAATATCCTTTCATATTTATATAAACTTTAGTATTTATATGGTGTAGATTTGCCAAAAGAGAAGATGATCATGATCATGATGCTCATGTTGATTATAATGATTTTTATATTTGCATAAATATACAAAATATAACATGAGTTTGGAATAAAAAAAATATATTTTAAGATGTATAAATGTTTATGCAGCCCTGGACACAAACCCGGCCCTAAGCTATTGTGGTTAAAACTTTAAAGCAATTAAAATGTAATTATTTAAATACTTAATTACATGATAATGTTTCACTTTTATGTTTTATAAACCATATTTTATTGAATTTGTATAATAAAGTAGTTAAAGCGTTGTCCTGTGTACCAACATGTTCTATTCCTGTTATAGGTTTTCATGTGTTATTTTACTTTCTAAAAATTTTAAACCAATCAGGAAAACCGCTAGTATAAAGAGTATTGCAGAGATTCAGTATAAACAAACTATTGGAAAATAGCAAGTCTGAACTAAAGATTGCTGCATGTTTAAAGATGTCTAAGACAATTGTTTATGATATCATTCAGCACATGAAATCAATAGATGCCGTCAATTCAGCAAAATTATGTAAAAATCTAGAATTACCGTTCTAAAACCCAACAAGATAATACCATATTTGGCTGTGAAAAATTTCAATCTTACAAAAAGATGCCTCGCCAAGGATTTAATTTACCATGCTGCTTTAACACACTGTGCCACATTTTACTCATAAACATATTTGTGAATATTTGCAAAGAATACAACTGTTGGATTGTTAAAATATGGCAACATGTCATGTTCTCTGACAAAGTACAAGTGGAGCAGTTTGTTCAGCAATTTTTTTTTTAAATTCTGGTTCACTCCCAACAAGGCTGCAAGCAACCACTATTAAGTTGGGAGCTACTAGAAAAAAAGGATAGAGTTATAGAGCAAGGAAACGGTTGACAGAAGACTTAAAAAGTTGAAGGTTGTATGAGTCAAGAAAACATAAAGATGGAAGAGAGTTACAAAGGGTTGAAGTGCAGGAAAAAACTAGACTAATAAAAGTTTTTAGAGCATGCAGGGACTGGTACAGTAAAAGAATGAGACTTTGATGAATGACGAGTCAAGCAAAAATAATTTTTATGTGATGGAACTAGAGATGATAGCTCCTTTAAGCAGTGACCATACTATTATTTGTAGAAAAGAGAAAGAGGTGCAACTTTACTATGATGGGAAGGGGCTCAAGCTTAGCAGATAGACCTGGTCCAACTACATTTACAATGTGTTTTTGGACCTTGTCTAGAAGAGAAAGAGCATCATTAGAAGAATCAGCCCAAAAATGACAACAGTATTCTATACAAGGACGAATGAGAAATTTGTAGAGGTAGAGAATGGAATCAGGAGAGAGAAAATGGTGAGCACGATAAAGAGAAGCAGCCTTATCAGATGCTAATTTAGCAATTATATTGTATATATGTTTAATCGAGATATGACTTTATGATTTGGGGTGCAATTAAACTGCTAGCAAACATTGGCAAGGAAGGAGGGTGAATTTCCTGGTTAAATGCTCTTCTGCGGAGCTCTGTGATAAGATAGTTAGGTCTTCTTGGAGCAACCTAACAACTATTTTTAAAAAAATCTGTTTTGCAAATTATTTAGTAATTTTAATAAAAAACTGTCTTTAATATTTTTATGCATAGAAGAGACACTTGCCATCAGGCAAAGTTCTCAAGATATCGCTCCAAAAAAGTGCAATTATGTTCTTGCCCCGTGGTCTGGCAACCTTAGTTAAACCCCATCAAAAACTGTTAGGTAAAATTTGAATATTCTGGTGAGGTTGGAACTGTTTCCAAACACATCCCAACCTCACTAGTTGATCTGAGTATATCCTTAATAAAAGTGTGGTGTCGTAAAATACTGCATGAATGTAGTAAGTCTCTTGTTAACTCAATGGCCAGAGGAATAGAGATCGTTTAAAAAGTTCAAGCAGCCTTTATAAGATAATAAAATAATTTTATACTTTGATTTCTTTATTCTTTTATGTTTGTGTATGTTTTTTTATGAGTTAAAGATTTTCTAGTAAATAAATTGGTACAGTCCACAGCACAAAAAAGTTTTTCACTATAATTATTGGGTGATTGGATGTTTTTGACCATAACTATATATATATATATATATATATATATATATATATATATATATATATATATATATATATATATATATATATATATATATATATATATATATATATATCTGTGTGTGTGTGTGTATATATATATATATATATACATACATATACATACATATTACAAAAGCAAAGAAGTTACACAATTTTCCTTTCTGCTCTTATGCAATTTATGATCACCCCCCCCCCTCCCTTTTTTTTATTCTTTCTTTCTCTACATATTACACTGTTGCATACTTTAAATAGTTCTAAGATTCAAAGTTCTTGCTGTACCATATTAGTATATATACACAAATAATTTTAAATGTATTCTAAAAATAAAGTGCTCAATATTCTTAAAATAACAGAGCAATAATAAATTAAATAATAGAAATATTGATGATTTATATTGAATTGATCTATCCTTATAACAGCACAAGCATATAATATTTCCAAAAAATTCAGGTTATGTCTGCAAGAAAAATTTGACATAATTACACATGCAAACCAAAAATGTTTATTAAATAAAAAATTGGAATTGATTTCTAAATGCAAGCATAATAATAAGTTTATCCTGAAAAGCTATTAAAATAAGTCAGCTCAAAAAATAATTTTAATAAATCCCTGTTTAAAAATATGTTAAAAAAAAAGCAGAAGTAAACAATTTTAAAAAATTTATATTAGTTATAATATTTAACAAATGTGTGTAAAGTATTACAGTATTATAAGACATTTATAACTTATTGTAATTTAATATATATATATATATATATATATATATATATATATATATATATATATATATATATATATATATATATATATATATATATATATACATACAAAAACACACATAAATATACGCACACATGTGTGTGCATATGTATGTATATACATACTACATACATACATACATATACATACACACATATAATTTTTTTATATGTATTTAGAGCACGTGCACATCAGTCCGGAGTACGTATATCATGGAACAAAAAAGAAGTGCTTTCATTATGGCAACGCTTTAGCCCTTTATTCAACAGTCCATCCTATGTTACATTCTCCGAACATAAAGCTGCATCTCAGCTAAATAGCTGCCCTCCTTACATGAACTTACAAGAATTTAAAAAAGCAGTTATTTTAGCATCACAGACATCCGGTGCTTTATTTGAAGGAGTTGATGGGCCTATTTATTTAGAAGTTTACATTGGAGCTGCTTCAATGATTCATAACAGTCCTGATCTAGGTTATTCAATGGAAAGAGTTATAGCTGCTTTTTAATAAGTTAGTTGTATTTGTGTATTTGTTTTTGTTAATATCATGGATTAATATTAAATTATTATTATTATATAATATTATTAAATTAATATTATTGAATGTTAGCTTCAAGAAATTATTTTTATTTTTTGTGTGCAGTTTTGAGTAGTTTACTTGTGGTATTTCACGATCTTTCGTAATTTACTAATAATGTTTTATGTTACATTTTTATGTTATTTTTTTTTTGGAATTTTACTACTGACTAAATACAATTAACTTCGACTTTTTATCAATTAATTTCTTCAATGTTTTGAAATTGAAATTTTATTCTCTGCAGTTTTAATTTTAAAATTAAATATTTTATCTATAAGTTCAGAAACTTTGATTTTTTGAGATTTATTCGCATGGTAAATGTACGCTTAAATTTATGAGGCGTATACTATTTAAAATCTAGAAAGATTTGTACCTTATTTAACCAAAAAATAATTTTTCTAAATAACGAATTAATTTTTTTTGTTGATGTTTTTGTAAAATGTTCTGAAGAATTTTATATTATTAATTTTTCTGAATTATTTTTTTAGTACTTAAGTTTATCAGCTTATGTTATGTTACGTTTTTTTTTCCCGATCAGAGAATTTTCCTGTGCCACTGTAAATAGTAGTTTGGTTTGCAAGCTTTCAACATCTACTAGAAATGAACTGAACCGTTCTAAACTTTTGGTTGCTATTGCACAATTACGTTAAAGAGCGTTGAAACTGCATAATCTCGGTCTTTAAAAAAATCTAATTAGTTATAATTTTTTTACTTTACAATAGCAAATGTAATAGTTTACTTTAAATAATTGTTTTTCTATATTTAATGTAGTATCATATGTGGCCTTGAATTACGGTATAGGGAAATTAAATTTTCATTACCACTCGACATGAAAATTTTACACTTGCACGTTTTTGTATATTATGTGGTAATTTTTAATTTTGTCACAAATTATCGTCTAAAAATCTATGGACTAGTACACTCCTTATGAATAGACTAGGATTTCATATATTTTATACAAACAAAATTTTACACTATTTAAAAAAAATAACTACTGCAGCTTTAGCGCTATGGTTAGCCTGCTAATTCTTGGATTGAAAGGTCGACCTTTCGATAAAGGTGACAACGGCGAGGAAAACGACTGAGAACTTCTTAATTAAATGCTAATCGTGGTGTAATTTCAAACGGCTTCGTAAGCGCGTTTTTTTTTAGGTTATTTAGATGCTCCCAGAAGTCCTTACGGTCTTGTTACGGAGCACCGCGGAAAAGCATTTAATTAGAAGTTCACGTCTGCTACCTTGCCAATGGTCCTTATTGGGCTGGAGCCGGCGTCGAACCTCGGGCCTCTGTGTTCTAAGCCAGAACTCTGTGTTCTAAGCCAGAACTACTGCGCCACGCCACTTTTTGGTTAAGTATCATCGGTAATGTCGACATTACCAACGTCGCTTATCTGGCCAGAGCCAGCATCAAACCCCGAACCATTCGGTTTCACTTTAGTATACATGAACAAAACCCGCTTTATTTTAGTTGTTTAATTAGTTTTAACTTGTTAAATTAGAATATTTTGAAGCAAAATAAAAAGTTTATTGATAAATAATGACAATGCAACCTTTAATATCGTTCTAATATATTGCATTACACTATCATTCTTATATTTAATATTAATATCGTTCTAATATCATCCAATATTATAATATCGTTATAATATTTAACATTAGAACATTAAAAAAAACACATTTGTAAAGTTTGTTCTGAATAATAAATTAGGTAATAAAATATAATTCTTGATAAAATTTTAATAATTAAAAGAAAACTATTTTACTTTTGAACAAGTAATAACTGATTGAGTTTAAATTTTCTAAAACTACTGGTGTAATTTCATAGTTAATCTCGAGTCCTTAATACAGGCGGGGGAAGGGGGGTTTAGTCCAGATATAATAAACGGGGGTAGGAAATTTTTTATATTACATTATAAGAATTTTTTTTTAAAAAAATTTCAGCATTACAAATCCAAACTAATATTTTTTACAAAACGCGCATAAAACTATTCAATTCAAGCGTGGCTTGCTGCCAAATGCGCGTTTTTTAACAACTTTTTTATCATAATTTCAATAGGATTTAATATGCTGATATAAGTTTTATAATTTGGTGAGAAATAAACCAAAAGCTCATTTTCGGCTAATCGAGGTTTACTAGGTGGTTTTTATAGAGAGCTAGCCATATTTTATAGTGTTGAAAAAGGAAGTGTGCAAGTTAAAATTTTCAATATTTCGAGTGTAATATTTGTGTGTGTCACTTGTTTTAATAAAAAAGTTATTAAACGAATTTGGTAGTCTATTTTGAAGAAAATCAAACACATAGAGACAATTATAAAGCTTTAAAAGATCTTAAAACTTTAGAATTTTTAATTCAGAAAACCATTTTTGGATATTAGATCGTAAGGAGAAATGCCATAATTCTTATGGAAGTGCGTTGTAAACTGTTACGATGTAATAGAAAACTATCTTTTTGACCCCAAACAGTGCAACATTAACTTAGATGTGAGGAGAACAAGGAATAGTAAATTGGTATTAGAATATGTTGGGAAACATACATTAAGACAGTAAAAGACTTAGAACTAAATACTCTAAGAAAATTAACTTAAAATTTGAAAATTGCACTAATAAAAATCCCTCCTATATATATATATATATATATATATATATATATATATATATATATATATATATATATATATATATATATATATATATATATATATATATATTTATATATGTATATAATTAGGGTGGCACATTTCCTTTCAAAAAAAATCTTGATACAAGTTGAAGCAAGCATGCTAGTCGAGACAAGTATGCTATCATTTTTTTAATAAGAAATCTTGATTTCCTTACAATTGCCTCACTTATTCCAAAGAAATTACGTAAAAGTGGGTATAATTTAAAAGAAGATATCTTATTATCATAAATTATTTAGTTTTGAAATTTTTACGTGTTTCTAAAAGCTAAAAAAAAAGGTTTCGATTTAGAATCGTGCATTGAAAATGCATAGAACATTTTTAGAGTAACTTTTTATAGATTTATGAATTTGTTTAGCAAAAAAGGCAAGAAAAATAAAGAAATTAAACTTACTTTAACGCCATATTTATTTGTAATTCAAACTCATTATTTAAATAATGAATCCAATCATGGCTAGCGCGAATAAGTGTTACGAGGTGTGTGTGGGGGGTTTGGCATTACAACTTTTTTCCACATTACAACCGAAAAAAAAAGATCCTCGTTTTTTGAAATACGACTAACTGGTGAAAAAGGTCTACATTTGCCAACTAACTTGTCTAAAACAGTCAAATTTACTGACTAAATGAACAAAAAAGTTCATTGATGACACACACACACACACACACACACTCTCACACACACACACCTTTGCGCCGGCCTTGAGTCCAATAATAACTAAAGCACTCAGAAAATTTTTAAATTTGAAATTAAATACCATGATATTTTACCAAACTCAAAATATCATGTTTAAGAATGCACATATTTGTTAAAAAAAGCACAAAAAACAAATTAAAAGTTTGTCATATTATGAAAAAGCATACGCCAATTTTTAACCTCAAATACACAGTTATTATGGATAATGATGCCAATCTAGCTGACCCAAAAACAAAACTTATACGGAAAAATAGCGTCAGCATAAAGGTATCTTGTGATGTAAATTTTCAAATCTTTAAACTTTGTCCGCAAAATAATTTTCAGTTTGAATGCTCATGTTGTGACTTCTTAGTGCGCCAATAAAAACATCTAAAGAATGAGAACCTCCCTATATATTTTAATATAAACTGGTGCAAACGTAGGCTATGACTATATCAAAATTTTGATAAAATATCAGTCTGATTGGTTAACTGGGTAAAGATTTGTGCCAGTTTTAGTTTAACTTTTTTTAGTTTTTTGTACTAATTATATCCCAAAACGTTACCAATTACTGTAATACTTGATCACTATTTTCAAAATAATGGTTACATGAGTGTTATACAAAATAATGGTTACATGAGTGTTCAACTATTTAGTAGCAGCAACTTTTATTTTAAATGTTTTATTGGAACATGTACCATTTTTATTTTATAGACCAAAATATTGATTTGTTATTTAAAGCATGGTTTGAATAGGCTAATGCTTAGGGTTCATAAGGTATAAACTGCCAAAATGCAAAAAATGCTGGAAAAAAGTACAAAATCTGGTCAAAGGACCACCAGGTAGTAAAAAAAAAATTGACTCATAACAATTTTACTATTGACACTTAAAACCTTTTTAAATACATTTACTTTTAAAATTAAATGAAAAAGTAAACTAGAGCTGTGCGAGATTAGGTTTTTTATCTTCGATTGAGTTCGATCGAGATTACTAAAAATTCGATTGAGTTCGAGTTCGAAATTATTAAACAAACTAGTGAAAGTGTACATCAATTCATTTAAAAATGTCATCATCAACAAACCATACTTATCCTAATGCTAAAAGTCTACAAATTTTTATGAAGAAAGGTATGTTCTTCTACATGCTCTGATAAAAGATTGCAACGTTTAATGGGAATGATGTTCCCATATGTTGAGTTCAGACGCTCTGAATTGACAATGGTCGCCGGGATTGCCAGAAGCGATTGAGCAAGCTTAGCAAGACAAAAAAATTGACTTTTATTTTGCCTCCACCATGTCAGTGGACAACCATCGCGCCCAATTGTCATATATTTCAAATATGTCTTCACACCATTATCAAGCGCACTCGTACTTGACACATCAGCATCAACAGCATTGTCGTTGGTTGCATTTGCTGTCATCATGTTATCGATTGATTCCCACAAGCCTGTTGATTGTGTTTTTAGTGTAGACTCCGTCGGAGTGCTAAGACTGGACTGGTTTTGGTCCTAAACCTGGTACTGTTGGAAATTCATTGACTAATTCACGAAGCTTTGATAAGTTGGCCGCCAGCTTCTCAGGTTACTTGCAGTAAAGTGACTTGTACCTGGGATCTACCAGTGTGCAAACTGCAGTCGGCTGAACCAAACAAAATATTACAGAGACTGTCAAATAGTTCAAGGAACATAAATAATTAGTTAT
Organism: Hydra vulgaris; assembly: GCF_038396675.1. Classification (NCBI taxonomy): domain Eukaryota; kingdom Metazoa; phylum Cnidaria; class Hydrozoa; order Anthoathecata; family Hydridae; genus Hydra; species Hydra vulgaris. The sequence goes on along the minus strand of NC_088925.1, from coordinate 29,881,730 downwards.
TAATATATTAGATAAGTATGACCATGGTCCATAATGCAATTGAAGTTAAAGACAGCTTTATATGGAAATAGATCATTAAAAATTAGTGCGTGGTGATTATGACAGTAAATGTTGAAAAAAGATTGATAAAACACAGAAATAAACACTTATACATTAAGTCTCAGTATATAAATAATTATTTATGTTATCTCGTCAAAAGAAGGAAACTTTCTTTCACAAGTCTCCGCGCCAGTGAAATTCCAGAACCTCTATTTGTAATATCACTGATGAAACCTTGCAACTTCTGGTGTAATCCATGCAGTGCTGGCATTTTCATAGATAACGTTGGGTAACTTTAACCACACAACTCTCTGCTAGCCTGTTCAAGAGGAGTTAAAATCTTTACATAACCCTCGGCGAGTTTCCATTCGTTTGTCGTGAGATTCTACAAATTCTTTACTTTACCAGTTCATGCGATTTCGGCTAATAAGGGCGCTTTCTCTTCCATAAGGCGTTGAATCATGTTATAGTCGGAATTCTAAGGCATTGATACACTCATTATAAGCCCACTTTCATCTCTTTTTAATTGCCTTTGTTGTGCATACAGCAATTGAAATGATGAATACTGTGATGGTATTGCGAGACGATTTTTTTACATTTCGCTATCATACTAATTATGCCTTTAATTTCGGATACTACATCATTAATTAATAATTGAAGCGTATGAGCAAAGCAAGGTAATTCTATAAAGTTTTGGCACATGTTCATGGCTGCTCTCATAATACTACCATTGTCTCGAAGAACGTATACTGTTACTGCTCTTGGTAGCGACCAATCTTCAATTGACTTCTTGGGGCACCTAAAATAAAAAATTAAAAAAAAAAAAAATTTTCATTATAAACCGTAAGCCAGTGGTGTACGGACTCTCAAGTTTTCTTGTAATTTAGCGAACGGGTATTCTGGGATGTCAAGTACAGCCAGATTTATAAACAATAATATTTACGTTAAGGCGTTTTGACAGATTTGTAAAGAATAATGCTTTTGTAAAGATGATTTTAACTTATTTTAAATAATAATGCTTCAATAAAATATAGCAGCAATATTTATTTACTTAAAAATCAAATGGTTTATTTAAAAAACGATGAAATATATATGTATAAAAATACCTTTTTATGGGATTTTTAATGTTTGTATTTTTGTTATACTTTGAATCATAAAAACAACATTCAATGTTATTTTTATTGTTCAAAACATAAAAAAATACAAACATTAAAAATGCCATAAATTTTTATTCTTATATTCTCTTATTATTAAATGTTTTCAAAATGTTACATTGTTATACTGTTTACAAACAATGTTAAATTGTTTAACAAAGTAAACCTATTACTAGGTATGTTACATGAAATTTTTAAATTCATCAAGTTTTAGATTGTTATATATCATTAAAAAGAGCTTTATTTCATTATTCCAAAAGCGAAAAAATTTTCAAAATCGAACCACCCTACAAAAGGTTATGACGTTTTAAGTACCGATTTTTTGATATTAGGATTTGTTGAAGAAACTGTGGTCAAAATAAAGTTTTTATTAACTAAAACTATTATAACTTAATCAATTCTTATCCAAAAGTTTACATCTTGGTATCAAAAGATGGATACAAGAGTTATCTACAAATTTATAAAGGTTTCTAGATTACGGGTGCATCCGGGGGCAAGAGGGGGCACAAAACCACCATCAATACCGGCAATAAAGACTAACAGTATTCGTAAAAAAGTGTTTTTTTTTAATGAAAGTAAAAATTTTTATATACAAGATGTTTTGTAATTAGCTATCCGACCCCAGTCAAACATAGAAGTTTTATCATTGTCTTTGGGTGGATGTAAGGTTTCAAACACCCTATTGTCAAAAATGACTCTTTTTTTTAATAAACATTTATCTTTATAATAAAAAAGAAATCTAGTATCAAATCAAAAATTATATTTTACTACTTCACATCACTAGCAGTGCACCCTTTGTTTCAAGGGGTGTAGATGGCGAAGGGGCGTATCACCGCCCCCCCCCCTCTTTTACAACCTAAAAAAAAATTATATTTTTAATGAGATTCGAAAAAATATTTAAATGTAATTAAAATAATAAACTTTAATATAAAAACATCTTTTACCAAAATTCAAAATACATCACATAATGCTTAGTGATAGTTATAGATGGTTCCCCCTCTGACCTGAAAAAACTTTTAAAAACAAAAATTGTTTTATAATATTATTTTAATTAGTTTACATCTTGGCTTTTAGTTAATGATTAAGATATTAAATTCCATTAATGAAACTATATAATAATCATTGTTAACAATAGACACGACGTGAATGTAAGCTAGATCCATCTATCAAAAAAAAGTTCCACTACTCACTTTATATTTTTACAAGTTCCACTACTCGCAGTAATTTTTTTTGTGCTAGTTCCACAAGTCGCTGTAAATTTTTTTTGCAAGTTCCACTACTCGCTGTACATATTTTTTGCAAGTTCCACGACTCCGTGTACATATCTTTGCAAGTTCCACTACTCACTGTACATTTTTTTTGCAAGTTCTACTACTCGCTATAATTTTTTTTGCAAGTTCCACTACTCGCTGTAACTTTATTTGCAAGTTCCACTACTTGCTGTAAATTTTTTTTGCCAGTTTGACTACTCGCTGTATATTTTTTTTGCAAGTTCCACTACTTGCTGCATACTACATATATATATATATATATATATATATATATATATATATATATATATATATATATATATATATATATATATATATATATAAATTAGTAAAAAACACTTATCTAACTTTTCTTCAACTTGAAGTTTCACCATTACTGGACCATCAGGAGGAGTTCCTGAGAACTCTTCCTGATGATCCAGCAATGGTGAAGCTTCAAGTTGAAATTTAGACAAGTATTTTTTACTAATTTATTATTGCTCTGTTCTTTAAGAACATTGAGCACTCTATTTGTAAAATACACTAACAAAATTTATATATATATATATATATATATATATATATATATATATATATATATATATATATATATATATATATATATATATATATATATATATATATATATATAGTCGAAAAATAGTAAAATCATGTAGTAAGATAATAAAATGCATGTCCAATTATCAAAAAATAATGGCAACATATTCACATTAGGAAAACATCAACTCAATGAAAACATCAACTACAATGTCAGCAACCAGCTGGAACTTTTTCATATAATAATCAACAGTTTCAGAATCATTTTCTTTTCTAGTCCAGTAAGAAATAGTAATAGCCTTTCTATGTTTTTTTTTAAGTTTTAGTTTTCTGCTATTGTGCAAGACTGTCATTGCTCTATCGGAATCATATCATTCATAATTATTATTGATATAGTATGTATTAAATATATATATATATATATATTATAGTATATATTTAATATATACTATAATATAGTATTTATTAAGCATATAATATAGTATAAATGTAATATACTTTAAATAGTATATTAAATTTAATATACTATAAATATATTATATATGTCTATATATTTTTAGACAAATATTAGTATATTACTAATATATGATATATTCTAAATACGTAAAAAAGCAATATATTATATTAGTATATGATATTTAAAAATGTAATAGTATGATTGGACTGAGCAAAAAACATGTATTATTGATTTAATATATAATAAATGCTATTTTGACATTGATACTTTATAAATGTAATATTAGTACTTTTATCACAGAATCACTTTATAGAAAAATCACACAAATTTTTTAATAATTATTATTATTGGCTTTTAAAAACGAATATTCAATATCCTTCAGTACCCCCCTTCTCCCCCAAACAGAAGTCGGAAAAATTTAGGTACCAAAAGTGAGGGTAAAAATAGGGTATCTGCTAGTTAAAATAAATTCTTGAAAAATGGCATGTGCATAGAAAACGTATAAACTTAAAAAAAAGAATAGGATAGAAAAAAAAAAGATAATATCTTCAACATTTACTAAGCACAAGAAGTACAACACACTTTTTGATATCAATAAATAACACTTTAACTTTCGTCAATATAATAAAAAAATACTCTTTAAAAAAGTTCAACCATTCTACTTTTAAAAAAACTTCTAAGTTAATATAAAATTCTAAAAAAATATGCTACAAAACATCATCCTACCATACTGCCTAAACGCCAAGTTTTAAAAACGTGGAACAGTTTTTTAGCACAAAAATCGGTTCCGTAAAACGCGGGATTAAACATACCTACTATTACTAATAGGTTAACTATAAATATTAGTTATATGAACATGTTTTTTTTTTAAACATATGTACGTTTCAATTCGTAACTACCCTCTGCAGTATGCTAGAAGGTTTATAGTATAACTGTATGGTAGACAGCAATCAGGGTTTTATTTAAACAAAAAAATATTTTTTTTGACAACACTAAAATGAGGTTATATTCAAGTTTTGTAAGTGTTTTAATATTTAGAGATTTTTTTAGTAACCCAAAATTATATAACTGCTGTATGAATTGTTTATTGAGCTCTGTTAGTATAAAACAACTCAAACGTTTCTTCTAGTATTAATATGCTTTCATTATTTTTGTTTTTTATGCTTTTATAAATATATTTGTTATCTTTATTTTCCTCATCTTAAATATGAAATAAAAATTGTTAAGCTTATAGAAAACTTGTAGTTTCAATTTAATACATTTCAAAAAAATAAATAAACATTTTTCAACTAAATATAGTATTTTACTATTTATGAATAATACAAACAATTTTTATAGCATAAGCTAAGTCACGATTGTGAAAATTAACATAATAATAAATTCGTATATCAATAAAGTAGTGTATCAAATATGATGCATGTTTTGATTGAAGATTATATAGGAAAGTATAATTGTAGTTTTCTATGAAAACTGTAATGATTCATGCTTTATTTTTGTTTAAAATTGTTTTATTAATGTTTATATCTAAAATAAAAAATTATACATACATATTTATATAATATAATGTCTTTACATATGTTTATATGTGCATGTACATATATATATATATATATATATATATATATATATATATATATATATATATATATATATATATATATATATCAATATAATTCACACAAAAAAAGTACTGTTTACAATGTAGTAAAAATTATTATTATAGTGATTATATGTTTAGAGTAAAATAGCAAGATAGTTTTAAAAGAGGTTTTATTGAGTAAAGGCAAATATATAGATAGTAATGATTGTTTAATAATATATATATATATATATATATATATATATATATATATATATATATATATATATATATATATATATATATATTATAATGGGGGTTTTGGTGAGTGGTGTGACGTCATACTGAAAAAGCCTGCATATACATATATATATAAGTTACACATACATATATATATATATAAGTTAGTAAAAACACTTATCTAAATTTCTTCAACAAGTTGTTTTGCTATCAGTAGGCTCATCAAGAAGATGGCCTTATTCTTTAAGAACATTGAGCACTCTATTTGTAGAATACACCAATTTATATATATATATATATATATATATATATATATATATATATATATATATATATATATATATATATATATAATAAGTATATATTATAAATATATATTATATATATGTATTATATGTATATTATATATATATTATATATATATATAATATATATATATAATATATATATATAATAATATATAACCAAAATAAACATATATATATAATAATATATAACCAAAATAACCAAACTTTGCTTTTAATGTTGTTTTCTAATATAGATCTATGAAACTTTAGACCTTCTTTGGAGTTTGAATCAATTTTTAAGATATTGTCAACCCAACCAGGCATTGTAAATTGCAGCATTTCAGTCCTCTGTCGTTTTGATATGATTTCAAATAAGGGTATTGTTCTTTTTTTAATTGCAATAGGCTCAACTTGATCTGAAGTTGGTATATTTTCAGGACTGCCGGTAGTTGTGAGTATTGCTTTTTCAGTTAGGAGATTTTTTAGAGTAAGCTGTGGGTGTCAACTTCTTAAATGTGATGAAAGTCCACGAAGTGATTGAAGTTTTGGATTGTGCGATCCTTGAGATATTTTCAAATTGCAGATATTGCAATTTGAAAATATCTCAAGTATTGCGTATTTGAAATCACTGGCTGTCACGGTAAAATGATTTGACGAACAGCTTTACTATCGATCATTTTCCGTTGTAAAATTTAGTACTGAGAAACTTTTGATGAAATTATTGATTTGGGTTGCTTCACTTAAATGTTAATTCATTTTAAAAATGATTTGAGAATTGTAACTTAAAACTATTGTGTAACGTGATTTCAATTAAAATTTCTACAATTGTTATAATTAAAAACTGATTTAATAACAAACAATTACAATTAGGAAATTATCATGATCCCACTCTTAATTAAAAAAAAATCTAAACTTAAAAAAATATTATAAAAGTTTTGGTTCATTTCGGTTGCAGTTTGAACCGAAATTTCGGCCGAAACAGGAAAAGTAAAAAATTGCTGAAGCAGAAATTTCGGTTTCGGTTTCGGCCGAAGCCGAAAGTTTCCGTTTACTAAATTCTATCACCAGAATGCAATCCAAGTCTATAAAATGTCAGTAAGTATCTTAGTACAAAAGTTAAGTTAACGTGTGCTCAGAATGTGAGAACTTGGGATCAAGAATACGCAACAAAAACTTAAACGACAATGTTAATAGAGTGGCGGCAGTGCAGCTCATGGTCAACAAAAGACGTGCTATTAAATTTTATAATATGATTAGAGACGTAAAATATCTTTGTAATACAAATCCAAACGTAGCCGCACTATGTTTTGGCTTCATTCAAAACCTCCCTTTTCCACACATACCTGTTTAAGAGGTATTTTACTATCGTCACCTTTGGGTAAATAACTTTGAAGTTCACAATCTGGAAAATAATACGGACCACTGTTATGTTTATCACCAAGGACAAGCCCGAAAAAGCCCAAATGAAGTATGTACCTTTCTACAGAACTATATCTTCACAAAAATACCATTCAAGAACTTCATCTATTCTCTTATGGCTGCCCTGGAAAAAATAAAAACCATACCCTTGTTTAATTTCTAGTAGCTCTACAAGCTGGAAGGCGTTTTAAGAAACTTACAGTACATTCCTACGCGGGGACATTCCTTTTCTGTGATGGAGACTTTGGTACTATCAAAAGAAATGTAAGAAAGCATGATCGCAACTACCTTGTGGATAAGTATATTGATTTGATAGTCAGTTGAAAAAAATTCCAAAACATCAACTCCTCTTACGGTTACTAAGATCACGCCCGAGGACATTTTAAATTTCAAAGATTGGTGACCAACTGCTTATAAAAAAACCCAAAACCCATCAAAAACAACATACTCGATCGTGCATTTTCTGTATTGGATTATAAAATGTTTGTTTATGAAAATGCAATGCCTGGATATGTGACAACATATGACTTTTATCAGTCGAAAGGTAGATATGTTGCCAAAAAATTCAAATATATTCAAACTGAAAAACTTCCTCCAAAGTTCCTTATTTGGCCATATATAAAAAGTACACCATACATTACTCGTAAAACTTTGAACGCAGATTTAAATATAAAAGAATACTTAAAGAAATGCCTTTTGCCATTTATTAAAAAGCGTGAAATGCCCATATTATTTTGGCCTAATTTGGCTACAATTCACTACTCCAAAAAGTCTCTAGAGTGGTATGAACAAATGATGTCGAATTTGGTCCTAAGGAAGCAAATCCTCTTAATTGTCCTAAGCAAGAGCAGTTATTAAAAGTTATTGGTCAGTTATAAAGGAAAACTTATTTATTGAAAAGCAAGAAATTAGCTACAAAGGAAAAAGATTTAAAAAAAAATGGCCGGTAGATAGATAGCCGCCTCAAAAAAAGTAACTCGAAGCAAGATCCAGCAGATGATGTCAAGTACTCACAAAGATATCCGGTTTCTATCTAAGCGTCCAATAAAAAATGTAAAATATTACTGAAATAAATAAACAATTAAATTAGCTTCATTGTGTCAAAAAATTAAAAAAATCTGTAAAGTAATTTTCGCGTAATTAACAATTAAAGGGTGCTGAATTTCATCTTGTTCAACCGATATATGTAAAAATTACTTAAGTATAGATATTTCTCGGGGCTAATTCTAAGTAGAGGCACGCCGGATACTTAGTTGATAGTTCTTTCCGGAGATAATTTTTTATTGAAAACAACTCAAGATGCAATTTATTTGGCTGCTTTGGCATCTTTTTGCTGGTAAAAATTAAAGGTATTTTCTAAATTTTATTTGAGAACATTGGTGGGGAAAATCTTCATCTTAATGGACGTGGCGTGTACCTCAACACATACTTGGTTCTTTCTCAATGGTGGTTTGCTCTTCGAGAAGATGTTTTTCTTGCAGCTTTAAACAACCAATTTGGCAGGTTAGGCAGCATTGTTTCAAGTCTTACTAGTATTGACTTAAAATCAAACTAGGGGGGAGGGGGGGCGAGTAGTTCTACACCATTCGTAGAGTTGTGATACATGATTACCACTCATATTGATCTTGGTCTTGTTCAATTGGCATATTTGATCTGCTAAGAAAGTAGTAAGTTGTCTTAAACATTGTTTTGAGAGCAAGTACACAAACATTCAATTTTTATCATGATTTTCTGCTTGATTTGGCACTGTGGCATTTAAGTCCAACTTCACTAAATTAAACTCTGCCTTTTACAAAATTTCAACTTGAATTATATTGGATAACAATCCACTTAATATACTTACAATTATTATTAATTTAAAACTATTAAAATTTAGGAACTTAAATTAAATAAAATTATTTTAATTAATGTTCCTTGTCACACTTAATGAAAATTTAGATGAGATCTTTTTGATGACACAGTCCGAAAAACAATATTTACTGCTCCTCAAAGAACTATTCTCCCCTTCATAACATCTTTCTCTTTGAACACAAAAAAACTTTTTATGCTTCTGCAACTATATTTATCAAATTTTTACAAATTATGTTTTAAAAGATCCCTAATCTGTAATGAATAACATTCTTTGGACTCGCCCCTCCAAACTTTTTAGCGGTCAGTGATCTTAGTTGACTAAATTTTTTAAATGATTTTCTCACAGTTTTTCTGTTTTAACGGAAATAAATGTTTTTTTTATTTTAAAAGACGTTTAAAAAACGTTTAAAAGACATTTAGAACATTACTTTTAAAGACAAATGCCCGTTGGGTATCTTAATGTATACGCTATCTTTCCATATAAGTGGTTTTCTCGGGTAAGCAGATCATTTTTCATTTCATTTTTAGTATCTGTGTAACTTTTTTTAAAAAGCTGTTGCTAACGGTAAACCTAATTTAGTTTTGTATGGTGTTTCAATTGTTATTTTATTACACTGCCACGAACACCAACTTGTTCGTGGAAAAAACTTGTGTCTTGGCTCTTTGCTTCTGTCACTGTTGATACCGTGCTTAATTCACTCATTTAAAGAGTTGATTACTTGAAAATATTTCTTGTTTATATTGAGCACAGAACATTAGAAAGCTAGTTTAGTGGCTAATGTTTGTGGCAACTAAAAGTTGTTTTGTCGTTTCTAAGGACTTCAAAAACCGACTATACCAAAAAACACAAGTTTTTACAAAAAAAAGTTTCATTGACATGCTTTGAATTAAAAATAAAAACTTTTAAAAAATTGATTTTTTTTTAAATTTCTAAATAAATGGAGATGTATCGCATTAAGAAAGAAAAATGCAGTTGAATTGATTTTACGTTTAAACGGATAACATCTAAGTATTATATTATAATAATATTAACAAAATAAATAACTTATTATAATAATTGATAATAAATTCCTAATGTTAAAAAAAATGTCAAATATAATTAAATGAATTTCTGAAGTTTTTGAACTTGAGTCAAACGACTTTTGAAACTAATAAAACTAAAAATGTTACTTTATCGACAATGATTTATTTTTGCGGACCCCAACCAACTTCTGGATAATTAACATGACAGTGAATAAATAATTCAAGTCAACATTTGTAGCTTAAATAATAATTGATTTCTTGGTGATTCGTTTGAAAGTCAAAATGTAATGCACAATTTAAAAAACGAAACAATAAAAGATAAGCTTTATTTTTATTTTATATATTTATTTACTTAATTATTTTTATATTATATATTTCAAAATGAAATCTTGTTTAACTATTTTTTTTAAGTGTAAAATAAAAGTTTAATTAAAACCATATCGATATAAACTGTAATAAAAGCTAGAAAACTTTGAAAATAATAAATGACCAGAATTGATAAGCAGATATAACATGCAATAACTACAACACACCCTATGGGCATTTGTTTTTAAAAGTTACGTTATAAATGTCTTTTAAACATTTTTTAAACGTCTTTTAAACTTTCATTACGGAAAAACGTTTAAAAGACATTTAAAATACATTTAGAATGTAACTTTTAAAAACAAATGCCCTCCAGGACAGTTGTAGTCATTGACTAAAATGAAAAACAAACATATTGCACTGACTCATAAAGATAAAAACGGTGTTAAAAAGACATAGAACAATAGCTTGGTTTATACAGTATAAGTTTGACACAATAAGAACGACCTTAAGTATTATGAACACTAATACTCTAATACTGTAATTAACTGTAACGTTGCCTGGGGTAGCACTAATCACACTAAACTTAAAAAAGTTTATAGTCAACAAAAATATGCTTGCAGGATAATCTTGGGGCAAACAGGAATGCACATAGCGAACCTCTCTTACGTCATTTTTTGGTCATAGTCGGTTTTTGAAGTCCTTAGAAACGTCAAAACAACTTTTAGTTGCCACAAACATTAGCCACTAAAATGACAAGCCCGAAAAGGCCCAAATGAAGTATGTACCTTTCTACAGAACTATATCTTCACAAAAATACCATTCAAGAACTTCATCTATTCTCTTATGGCTGCCCTGGAAAAAATAAAAACCATACCCTTGTTTAATTTCTAGTAGCTCTACAAGCTGGAAGGCGTTTTAAGAAAACTTGTCATTACATTCCTACGCGGGGACATTCCTTTTCTGTGATGGAGACTTTGGTACTATCAAAAGAAATGTAAGAAAGCATGATCGCAACTACCTTGTGGATAAGTATATTGATTTGATAGTCAGTTGCAAAAAAATTCCAAACCATTTACGGTTACTAAGATCACGCCCGAGGACATTTTAAATTTCAAAGATTGGTGACCAACTGCTTATAAAAAAAACCCAAAACCCATCAAAAACAACATACTCGATCGTGCATTTTCTGTATTGGATTATAAAATGTTTGTTTATGAAAATGCAATGCCTGGATATGTGACAACATATGACTTTTATCAGTCGAAAGGTAGATATGTTGCCAAAAAATTCAAATATATTCAAACTGAAAAACTTCCTCCAAAGTTCCTTATTTGGCCATATATAAAAAGTACACCATACATTACTCGTAAAACTTTGAACGCAGATTTAAATATAAAAGAATACTTAAAGAAATGCCTTTTGCCATTTATTAAAAAGCGTGAAATGCCCATATTATTTTGGCCTAATTTGGCTACAATTCACTACTCCAAAAAGTCTCTAGAGTGGTATGAACAAATGATGTCGAATTTGGTCCTAAGGAAGCAAATCCTCTTAATTGTCCTAAGCAGCCAGTTATTAAAAGTTATTGGTCAGTTATAAAGGAAAACTTATTGAAAAGCAAGAAATTAGCTACAAAGGAAAAAGATTTAAAAAAAAATGGCCGGTAGATAGATAGCCGCCTCAAAAAAAGTAACTCGAAGCAAGATCCAGCAGATGATGTCAAGTACTCACAAAGATATCCGGTTTCTATCTAAGCGTCCAATAAAAAATGTAAAATATTACTGAAATAAATAAACAATTAAATTAGCTTCATTGTGTCAAAAAATTAAAAAAATCTGTAAAGTAATTTTCGCGTAATTAACAATTAAAGGGTGCTGAATTTCATCTTGTTCAACCGATATATGTAAAAATTACTTAAGTATAGATATTTCTCGGGGCTAATTCTAAGTAGAGGCACGCCGGATACTTAGTTGATAGTTCTTTCCGGAGATAATTTTTTATTGAAAACAACTCAAGATGCAATTTATTTGGCTGCTTTGGCATCTTTTGCTGGTAAAAATTAAAGGTATTTTCTAAATTTTATTTGAGAACATTGGTGGGGAAAATCTCATCTTAATGGACGTGGCGTGTACCTCAACACATACTTGGTTCTTTCTCAATGGTGGTTTGCTCTTCGAGAAGATGTTTTTCTTGCAGCTTTAAACAACCAATTTGGCAGGTTAGGCAGCATTGTTTCAAGTCTTACTAGTATTGACTTAAAATCAAACTAGGGGGGAGGGGGGGCGAGTAGTTCTACACCATTCGTAGAGTTGTGATACATGATTACCACTCATATTGATCTTGGTCTTGTTCAATTGGCATATTTGATCTGCTAAGAAAGTAGTAAGTTGTCTTAAACATTGTTTTGAGAGCAAGTACACAAACATTCAATTTTTATCATGATTTTCTGCTTGATTTGGCACTGTGGCATTTAAGTCCAACTTCACTAAATTAAACTCTGCCTTTTACAAAATTTCAACTTGAATTATATTGGATAACAATCCACTTAATATACTTACAATTATTATTAATTTAAAACTATTAAAATTTAGGAACTTAAATTAAATAAAATTATTTTAATTAATGTTCCTTGTCACACTTAATGAAAATTTAGATGAGATCTTTTTGATGACACAGTCCGAAAAACAATATTTACTGCTCCTCAAAGAACTATTCTCCCCTTCATAACATCTTTCTCTTTGAACACAAAAAAACTTTTTATGCTTCTGCAACTATATTTATCAAATTTTTACAAATTATGTTTTAAAAGATCCCTAATCTGTAATGAATAACATTCTTTGGACTCGCCCCTCCAAACTTTTTAGCGGTCAGTGATCTTAGTTGACTAAATTTTTTAAATGATTTTCTCACAGTTTTTCTGTTTTAACGGAAATAAATGTTTTTTTTATTTTAAAAGACGTTTAAAAAACGTTTAAAAGACATTTAGAACATTACTTTTAAAGACAAATGCCCGTTGGGTATCTTAATGTATACGCTATCTTTCCATATAAGTGGTTTTCTCGGGTAAGCAGATCATTTTTCATTTCATTTTTAGTATCTGTGTAACTTTTTTTAAAAAGCTGTTGCTAACGGTAAACCTAATTTAGTTTTGTATGGTGTTTCAATTGTTATTTTATTACACTGCCACGAACACCAACTTGTTCGTGGAAAAAACTTGTGTCTTTCTGGCTCTTTGCTTCTGTCACTGTTGATACCGTGCTTAATTCACTCATTTAAAGAGTTGATTACTTGAAAATATTTCTTGTTTATATTGAGCACAGAACATTAGAAAGCTAGTTTAGTGGCTAATGTTTGTGGCAACTAAAAGTTGTTTTGACGTTTCTAAGGACTTCAAAAACCGACTATGACCAAAAAACACAAGTTTTTACAAAAAAAAGTTTCATTGACATGCTTTGAATTAAAAATAAAAACTTTTAAAAAATTGATTTTTTTTTAAATTTCTAAATAAATGGAGATGTATCGCATTAAGAAAGAAAAATGCAGTTGAATTGATTTTACGTTTAAACGGATAACATCTAAGTATTATATTATAATAATATTAACAAAATAAATAACTTATTATAATAATTGATAATAAATTCCTAATGTTAAAAAAAATGTCAAATATAATTAAATGAATTTCTGAAGTTTTTGAACTTGAGTCAAACGACTTTTGAAACTAATAAAACTAAAAATGTTACTTTATCGACAATGATTTATTTTTGCGGACCCCAACCAACTTCTGGATAATTAACATGACAGTGAATAAATAATTCAAGTCAACATTTGTAGCTTAAATAATAATTGATTTCTTGGTGATTCGTTTGAAAGTCAAAATGTAATGCACAATTTAAAAAACGAAACAATAAAAGATAAGCTTTATTTTTATTTTATATATTTATTTACTTAATTATTTTTATATTATATATTTCAAAATGAAATCTTGTTTAACTATTTTTTTTAAGTGTAAAATAAAAGTTTAATTAAAACCATATCGATATAAACTGTAATAAAAGCTAGAAAACTTTGAAAATAATAAATGACCAGAATTGATAAGCAGATATAACATGCAATAACTACAACACACCCTATGGGCATTTGTTTTTAAAAGTTACGTTATAAATGTCTTTTAAACATTTTTTAAACGTCTTTTAAACTTTCATTACGGAAAAACGTTTAAAAGACATTTAAAATACATTTAGAATGTAACTTTTAAAAACAAATGCCCTCCAGGACAGTTGTAGTCATTGACTAAAATGAAAAACAAACATATTGCACTGACTCATAAAGATAAAAACGGTGTTAAAAAGACATAGAACAATAGCTTGGTTTATACAGTATAAGTTTGACACAATAAGAACGACCTTAAGTATTATGAACACTAATACTCTAATACTGTAATTAACTGTAACGTTGCCTGGGGTAGCACTAATCACACTAAACTTAAAAAAGTTTATAGTCAACAAAAATATGCTTGCAGGATAATCTTGGGGCAAACAGGAATGCACATAGCGAACCTCTCTTACGTCATTTTTTGGTCATAGTCGGTTTTTGAAGTCCTTAGAAACGTCAAAACAACTTTTAGTTGCCACAAACATTAGCCACTAAAATGACAAGCCCGAAAAGGCCCAAATGAAGTATGTACCTTTCTACAGAACTATATCTTCACAAAAATACCATTCAAGAACTTCATCTATTCTCTTATGGCTGCCCTGGAAAAAATAAAAACCATACCCTTGTTTAATTTCTAGTAGCTCTACAAGCTGGAAGGCGTTTTAAGAAAACTTGTCATTACATTCCTACGCGGGGACATTCCTTTTCTGTGATGGAGACTTTGGTACTATCAAAAGAAATGTAAGAAAGCATGATCGCAACTACCTTGTGGATAAGTATATTGATTTGATAGTCAGTTGCAAAAAAATTCCAAACCATTTACGGTTACTAAGATCACGCCCGAGGACATTTTAAATTTCAAAGATTGGTGACCAACTGCTTATAAAAAAAACCCAAAACCCATCAAAAACAACATACTCGATCGTGCATTTTCTGTATTGGATTATAAAATGTTTGTTTATGAAAATGCAATGCCTGGATATGTGACAACATATGACTTTTATCAGTCGAAAGGTAGATATGTTGCCAAAAAATTCAAATATATTCAAACTGAAAAACTTCCTCCAAAGTTCCTTATTTGGCCATATATAAAAAGTACACCATACATTACTCGTAAAACTTTGAACGCAGATTTAAATATAAAAGAATACTTAAAGAAATGCCTTTTGCCATTTATTAAAAAGCGTGAAATGCCCATATTATTTTGGCCTAATTTGGCTACAATTCACTACTCCAAAAAGTCTCTAGAGTGGTATGAACAAATGATGTCGAATTTGGTCCTAAGGAAGCAAATCCTCTTAATTGTCCTAAGCAGCCAGTTATTAAAAGTTATTGGTCAGTTATAAAGGAAAACTTATTGAAAAGCAAGAAATTAGCTACAAAGGAAAAAGATTTAAAAAAAAATGGCCGGTAGATAGATAGCCGCCTCAAAAAAAGTAACTCGAAGCAAGATCCAGCAGATGATGTCAAGTACTCACAAAGATATCCGGTTTCTATCTAAGCGTCCAATAAAAAATGTAAAATATTACTGAAATAAATAAACAATTAAATTAGCTTCATTGTGTCAAAAAATTAAAAAAATCTGTAAAGTAATTTTCGCGTAATTAACAATTAAAGGGTGCTGAATTTCATCTTGTTCAACCGATATATGTAAAAATTACTTAAGTATAGATATTTCTCGGGGCTAATTCTAAGTAGAGGCACGCCGGATACTTAGTTGATAGTTCTTTCCGGAGATAATTTTTTATTGAAAACAACTCAAGATGCAATTTATTTGGCTGCTTTGGCATCTTTTGCTGGTAAAAATTAAAGGTATTTTCTAAATTTTATTTGAGAACATTGGTGGGGAAAATCTCATCTTAATGGACGTGGCGTGTACCTCAACACATACTTGGTTCTTTCTCAATGGTGGTTTGCTCTTCGAGAAGATGTTTTTCTTGCAGCTTTAAACAACCAATTTGGCAGGTTAGGCAGCATTGTTTCAAGTCTTACTAGTATTGACTTAAAATCAAACTAGGGGGGAGGGGGGGCGAGTAGTTCTACACCATTCGTAGAGTTGTGATACATGATTACCACTCATATTGATCTTGGTCTTGTTCAATTGGCATATTTGATCTGCTAAGAAAGTAGTAAGTTGTCTTAAACATTGTTTTGAGAGCAAGTACACAAACATTCAATTTTTATCATGATTTTCTGCTTGATTTGGCACTGTGGCATTTAAGTCCAACTTCACTAAATTAAACTCTGCCTTTTACAAAATTTCAACTTGAATTATATTGGATAACAATCCACTTAATATACTTACAATTATTATTAATTTAAAACTATTAAAATTTAGGAACTTAAATTAAATAAAATTATTTTAATTAATGTTCCTTGTCACACTTAATGAAAATTTAGATGAGATCTTTTTGATGACACAGTCCGAAAAACAATATTTACTGCTCCTCAAAGAACTATTCTCCCCTTCATAACATCTTTCTCTTTGAACACAAAAAAACTTTTTATGCTTCTGCAACTATATTTATCAAATTTTTACAAATTATGTTTTAAAAGATCCCTAATCTGTAATGAATAACATTCTTTGGACTCGCCCCTCCAAACTTTTTAGCGGTCAGTGATCTTAGTTGACTAAATTTTTTAAATGATTTTCTCACAGTTTTTCTGTTTTAACGGAAATAAATGTTTTTTTTATTTTAAAAGACGTTTAAAAAACGTTTAAAAGACATTTAGAACATTACTTTTAAAGACAAATGCCCGTTGGGTATCTTAATGTATACGCTATCTTTCCATATAAGTGGTTTTCTCGGGTAAGCAGATCATTTTTCATTTCATTTTTAGTATCTGTGTAACTTTTTTTAAAAAGCTGTTGCTAACGGTAAACCTAATTTAGTTTTGTATGGTGTTTCAATTGTTATTTTATTACACTGCCACGAACACCAACTTGTTCGTGGAAAAAACTTGTGTCTTTCTGGCTCTTTGCTTCTGTCACTGTTGATACCGTGCTTAATTCACTCATTTAAAGAGTTGATTACTTGAAAATATTTCTTGTTTATATTGAGCACAGAACATTAGAAAGCTAGTTTAGTGGCTAATGTTTGTGGCAACTAAAAGTTGTTTTGACGTTTCTAAGGACTTCAAAAACCGACTATGACCAAAAAACACAAGTTTTTACAAAAAAAAGTTTCATTGACATGCTTTGAATTAAAAATAAAAACTTTTAAAAAATTGATTTTTTTTTAAATTTCTAAATAAATGGAGATGTATCGCATTAAGAAAGAAAAATGCAGTTGAATTGATTTTACGTTTAAACGGATAACATCTAAGTATTATATTATAATAATATTAACAAAATAAATAACTTATTATAATAATTGATAATAAATTCCTAATGTTAAAAAAAATGTCAAATATAATTAAATGAATTTCTGAAGTTTTTGAACTTGAGTCAAACGACTTTTGAAACTAATAAAACTAAAAATGTTACTTTATCGACAATGATTTATTTTTGCGGACCCCAACCAACTTCTGGATAATTAACATGACAGTGAATAAATAATTCAAGTCAACATTTGTAGCTTAAATAATAATTGATTTCTTGGTGATTCGTTTGAAAGTCAAAATGTAATGCACAATTTAAAAAACGAAACAATAAAAGATAAGCTTTATTTTTATTTTATATATTTATTTACTTAATTATTTTTATATTATATATTTCAAAATGAAATCTTGTTTAACTATTTTTTTTAAGTGTAAAATAAAAGTTTAATTAAAACCATATCGATATAAACTGTAATAAAAGCTAGAAAACTTTGAAAATAATAAATGACCAGAATTGATAAGCAGATATAACATGCAATAACTACAACACACCCTATGGGCATTTGTTTTTAAAAGTTACGTTATAAATGTCTTTTAAACATTTTTTAAACGTCTTTTAAACTTTCATTACGGAAAAACGTTTAAAAGACATTTAAAATACATTTAGAATGTAACTTTTAAAAACAAATGCCCTCCAGGACAGTTGTAGTCATTGACTAAAATGAAAAACAAACATATTGCACTGACTCATAAAGATAAAAACGGTGTTAAAAAGACATAGAACAATAGCTTGGTTTATACAGTATAAGTTTGACACAATAAGAACGACCTTAAGTATTATGAACACTAATACTCTAATACTGTAATTAACTGTAACGTTGCCTGGGGTAGCACTAATCACACTAAACTTAAAAAAGTTTATAGTCAACAAAAATATGCTTGCAGGATAATCTTGGGGCAAACAGGAATGCACATAGCGAACCTCTCTTACGTCATTTTTTGGTCATAGTCGGTTTTTGAAGTCCTTAGAAACGTCAAAACAACTTTTAGTTGCCACAAACATTAGCCACTAAAATGACAAGCCCGAAAAGGCCCAAATGAAGTATGTACCTTTCTACAGAACTATATCTTCACAAAAATACCATTCAAGAACTTCATCTATTCTCTTATGGCTGCCCTGGAAAAAATAAAAACCATACCCTTGTTTAATTTCTAGTAGCTCTACAAGCTGGAAGGCGTTTTAAGAAAACTTGTCATTACATTCCTACGCGGGGACATTCCTTTTCTGTGATGGAGACTTTGGTACTATCAAAAGAAATGTAAGAAAGCATGATCGCAACTACCTTGTGGATAAGTATATTGATTTGATAGTCAGTTGCAAAAAAATTCCAAACCATTTACGGTTACTAAGATCACGCCCGAGGACATTTTAAATTTCAAAGATTGGTGACCAACTGCTTATAAAAAAAACCCAAAACCCATCAAAAACAACATACTCGATCGTGCATTTTCTGTATTGGATTATAAAATGTTTGTTTATGAAAATGCAATGCCTGGATATGTGACAACATATGACTTTTATCAGTCGAAAGGTAGATATGTTGCCAAAAAATTCAAATATATTCAAACTGAAAAACTTCCTCCAAAGTTCCTTATTTGGCCATATATAAAAAGTACACCATACATTACTCGTAAAACTTTGAACGCAGATTTAAATATAAAAGAATACTTAAAGAAATGCCTTTTGCCATTTATTAAAAAGCGTGAAATGCCCATATTATTTTGGCCTAATTTGGCTACAATTCACTACTCCAAAAAGTCTCTAGAGTGGTATGAACAAATGATGTCGAATTTGGTCCTAAGGAAGCAAATCCTCTTAATTGTCCTAAGCAGCCAGTTATTAAAAGTTATTGGTCAGTTATAAAGGAAAACTTATTGAAAAGCAAGAAATTAGCTACAAAGGAAAAAGATTTAAAAAAAAATGGCCGGTAGATAGATAGCCGCCTCAAAAAAAGTAACTCGAAGCAAGATCCAGCAGATGATGTCAAGTACTCACAAAGATATCCGGTTTCTATCTAAGCGTCCAATAAAAAATGTAAAATATTACTGAAATAAATAAACAATTAAATTAGCTTCATTGTGTCAAAAAATTAAAAAAATCTGTAAAGTAATTTTCGCGTAATTAACAATTAAAGGGTGCTGAATTTCATCTTGTTCAACCGATATATGTAAAAATTACTTAAGTATAGATATTTCTCGGGGCTAATTCTAAGTAGAGGCACGCCGGATACTTAGTTGATAGTTCTTTCCGGAGATAATTTTTTATTGAAAACAACTCAAGATGCAATTTATTTGGCTGCTTTGGCATCTTTTGCTGGTAAAAATTAAAGGTATTTTCTAAATTTTATTTGAGAACATTGGTGGGGAAAATCTCATCTTAATGGACGTGGCGTGTACCTCAACACATACTTGGTTCTTTCTCAATGGTGGTTTGCTCTTCGAGAAGATGTTTTTCTTGCAGCTTTAAACAACCAATTTGGCAGGTTAGGCAGCATTGTTTCAAGTCTTACTAGTATTGACTTAAAATCAAACTAGGGGGGAGGGGGGGCGAGTAGTTCTACACCATTCGTAGAGTTGTGATACATGATTACCACTCATATTGATCTTGGTCTTGTTCAATTGGCATATTTGATCTGCTAAGAAAGTAGTAAGTTGTCTTAAACATTGTTTTGAGAGCAAGTACACAAACATTCAATTTTTATCATGATTTTCTGCTTGATTTGGCACTGTGGCATTTAAGTCCAACTTCACTAAATTAAACTCTGCCTTTTACAAAATTTCAACTTGAATTATATTGGATAACAATCCACTTAATATACTTACAATTATTATTAATTTAAAACTATTAAAATTTAGGAACTTAAATTAAATAAAATTATTTTAATTAATGTTCCTTGTCACACTTAATGAAAATTTAGATGAGATCTTTTTGATGACACAGTCCGAAAAACAATATTTACTGCTCCTCAAAGAACTATTCTCCCCTTCATAACATCTTTCTCTTTGAACACAAAAAAACTTTTTATGCTTCTGCAACTATATTTATCAAATTTTTACAAATTATGTTTTAAAAGATCCCTAATCTGTAATGAATAACATTCTTTGGACTCGCCCCTCCAAACTTTTTAGCGGTCAGTGATCTTAGTTGACTAAATTTTTTAAATGATTTTCTCACAGTTTTTCTGTTTTAACGGAAATAAATGTTTTTTTTATTTTAAAAGACGTTTAAAAAACGTTTAAAAGACATTTAGAACATTACTTTTAAAGACAAATGCCCGTTGGGTATCTTAATGTATACGCTATCTTTCCATATAAGTGGTTTTCTCGGGTAAGCAGATCATTTTTCATTTCATTTTTAGTATCTGTGTAACTTTTTTTAAAAAGCTGTTGCTAACGGTAAACCTAATTTAGTTTTGTATGGTGTTTCAATTGTTATTTTATTACACTGCCACGAACACCAACTTGTTCGTGGAAAAAACTTGTGTCTTTCTGGCTCTTTGCTTCTGTCACTGTTGATACCGTGCTTAATTCACTCATTTAAAGAGTTGATTACTTGAAAATATTTCTTGTTTATATTGAGCACAGAACATTAGAAAGCTAGTTTAGTGGCTAATGTTTGTGGCAACTAAAAGTTGTTTTGACGTTTCTAAGGACTTCAAAAACCGACTATGACCAAAAAACACAAGTTTTTACAAAAAAAAGTTTCATTGACATGCTTTGAATTAAAAATAAAAACTTTTAAAAAATTGATTTTTTTTTAAATTTCTAAATAAATGGAGATGTATCGCATTAAGAAAGAAAAATGCAGTTGAATTGATTTTACGTTTAAACGGATAACATCTAAGTATTATATTATAATAATATTAACAAAATAAATAACTTATTATAATAATTGATAATAAATTCCTAATGTTAAAAAAAATGTCAAATATAATTAAATGAATTTCTGAAGTTTTTGAACTTGAGTCAAACGACTTTTGAAACTAATAAAACTAAAAATGTTACTTTATCGACAATGATTTATTTTTGCGGACCCCAACCAACTTCTGGATAATTAACATGACAGTGAATAAATAATTCAAGTCAACATTTGTAGCTTAAATAATAATTGATTTCTTGGTGATTCGTTTGAAAGTCAAAATGTAATGCACAATTTAAAAAACGAAACAATAAAAGATAAGCTTTATTTTTATTTTATATATTTATTTACTTAATTATTTTTATATTATATATTTCAAAATGAAATCTTGTTTAACTATTTTTTTTAAGTGTAAAATAAAAGTTTAATTAAAACCATATCGATATAAACTGTAATAAAAGCTAGAAAACTTTGAAAATAATAAATGACCAGAATTGATAAGCAGATATAACATGCAATAACTACAACACACCCTATGGGCATTTGTTTTTAAAAGTTACGTTATAAATGTCTTTTAAACATTTTTTAAACGTCTTTTAAACTTTCATTACGGAAAAACGTTTAAAAGACATTTAAAATACATTTAGAATGTAACTTTTAAAAACAAATGCCCTCCAGGACAGTTGTAGTCATTGACTAAAATGAAAAACAAACATATTGCACTGACTCATAAAGATAAAAACGGTGTTAAAAAGACATAGAACAATAGCTTGGTTTATACAGTATAAGTTTGACACAATAAGAACGACCTTAAGTATTATGAACACTAATACTCTAATACTGTAATTAACTGTAACGTTGCCTGGGGTAGCACTAATCACACTAAACTTAAAAAAGTTTATAGTCAACAAAAATATGCTTGCAGGATAATCTTGGGGCAAACAGGAATGCACATAGCGAACCTCTCTTACGTCATTTTTTGGTCATAGTCGGTTTTTGAAGTCCTTAGAAACGTCAAAACAACTTTTAGTTGCCACAAACATTAGCCACTAAAATGACAAGCCCGAAAAGGCCCAAATGAAGTATGTACCTTTCTACAGAACTATATCTTCACAAAAATACCATTCAAGAACTTCATCTATTCTCTTATGGCTGCCCTGGAAAAAATAAAAACCATACCCTTGTTTAATTTCTAGTAGCTCTACAAGCTGGAAGGCGTTTTAAGAAAACTTGTCATTACATTCCTACGCGGGGACATTCCTTTTCTGTGATGGAGACTTTGGTACTATCAAAAGAAATGTAAGAAAGCATGATCGCAACTACCTTGTGGATAAGTATATTGATTTGATAGTCAGTTGCAAAAAAATTCCAAACCATTTACGGTTACTAAGATCACGCCCGAGGACATTTTAAATTTCAAAGATTGGTGACCAACTGCTTATAAAAAAAACCCAAAACCCATCAAAAACAACATACTCGATCGTGCATTTTCTGTATTGGATTATAAAATGTTTGTTTATGAAAATGCAATGCCTGGATATGTGACAACATATGACTTTTATCAGTCGAAAGGTAGATATGTTGCCAAAAAATTCAAATATATTCAAACTGAAAAACTTCCTCCAAAGTTCCTTATTTGGCCATATATAAAAAGTACACCATACATTACTCGTAAAACTTTGAACGCAGATTTAAATATAAAAGAATACTTAAAGAAATGCCTTTTGCCATTTATTAAAAAGCGTGAAATGCCCATATTATTTTGGCCTAATTTGGCTACAATTCACTACTCCAAAAAGTCTCTAGAGTGGTATGAACAAATGATGTCGAATTTGGTCCTAAGGAAGCAAATCCTCTTAATTGTCCTAAGCAGCCAGTTATTAAAAGTTATTGGTCAGTTATAAAGGAAAACTTATTGAAAAGCAAGAAATTAGCTACAAAGGAAAAAGATTTAAAAAAAAATGGCCGGTAGATAGATAGCCGCCTCAAAAAAAGTAACTCGAAGCAAGATCCAGCAGATGATGTCAAGTACTCACAAAGATATCCGGTTTCTATCTAAGCGTCCAATAAAAAATGTAAAATATTACTGAAATAAATAAACAATTAAATTAGCTTCATTGTGTCAAAAAATTAAAAAAATCTGTAAAGTAATTTTCGCGTAATTAACAATTAAAGGGTGCTGAATTTCATCTTGTTCAACCGATATATGTAAAAATTACTTAAGTATAGATATTTCTCGGGGCTAATTCTAAGTAGAGGCACGCCGGATACTTAGTTGATAGTTCTTTCCGGAGATAATTTTTTATTGAAAACAACTCAAGATGCAATTTATTTGGCTGCTTTGGCATCTTTTGCTGGTAAAAATTAAAGGTATTTTCTAAATTTTATTTGAGAACATTGGTGGGGAAAATCTCATCTTAATGGACGTGGCGTGTACCTCAACACATACTTGGTTCTTTCTCAATGGTGGTTTGCTCTTCGAGAAGATGTTTTTCTTGCAGCTTTAAACAACCAATTTGGCAGGTTAGGCAGCATTGTTTCAAGTCTTACTAGTATTGACTTAAAATCAAACTAGGGGGGAGGGGGGGCGAGTAGTTCTACACCATTCGTAGAGTTGTGATACATGATTACCACTCATATTGATCTTGGTCTTGTTCAATTGGCATATTTGATCTGCTAAGAAAGTAGTAAGTTGTCTTAAACATTGTTTTGAGAGCAAGTACACAAACATTCAATTTTTATCATGATTTTCTGCTTGATTTGGCACTGTGGCATTTAAGTCCAACTTCACTAAATTAAACTCTGCCTTTTACAAAATTTCAACTTGAATTATATTGGATAACAATCCACTTAATATACTTACAATTATTATTAATTTAAAACTATTAAAATTTAGGAACTTAAATTAAATAAAATTATTTTAATTAATGTTCCTTGTCACACTTAATGAAAATTTAGATGAGATCTTTTTGATGACACAGTCCGAAAAACAATATTTACTGCTCCTCAAAGAACTATTCTCCCCTTCATAACATCTTTCTCTTTGAACACAAAAAAACTTTTTATGCTTCTGCAACTATATTTATCAAATTTTTACAAATTATGTTTTAAAAGATCCCTAATCTGTAATGAATAACATTCTTTGGACTCGCCCCTCCAAACTTTTTAGCGGTCAGTGATCTTAGTTGACTAAATTTTTTAAATGATTTTCTCACAGTTTTTCTGTTTTAACGGAAATAAATGTTTTTTTTATTTTAAAAGACGTTTAAAAAACGTTTAAAAGACATTTAGAACATTACTTTTAAAGACAAATGCCCGTTGGGTATCTTAATGTATACGCTATCTTTCCATATAAGTGGTTTTCTCGGGTAAGCAGATCATTTTTCATTTCATTTTTAGTATCTGTGTAACTTTTTTTAAAAAGCTGTTGCTAACGGTAAACCTAATTTAGTTTTGTATGGTGTTTCAATTGTTATTTTATTACACTGCCACGAACACCAACTTGTTCGTGGAAAAAACTTGTGTCTTTCTGGCTCTTTGCTTCTGTCACTGTTGATACCGTGCTTAATTCACTCATTTAAAGAGTTGATTACTTGAAAATATTTCTTGTTTATATTGAGCACAGAACATTAGAAAGCTAGTTTAGTGGCTAATGTTTGTGGCAACTAAAAGTTGTTTTGACGTTTCTAAGGACTTCAAAAACCGACTATGACCAAAAAACACAAGTTTTTACAAAAAAAAGTTTCATTGACATGCTTTGAATTAAAAATAAAAACTTTTAAAAAATTGATTTTTTTTTAAATTTCTAAATAAATGGAGATGTATCGCATTAAGAAAGAAAAATGCAGTTGAATTGATTTTACGTTTAAACGGATAACATCTAAGTATTATATTATAATAATATTAACAAAATAAATAACTTATTATAATAATTGATAATAAATTCCTAATGTTAAAAAAAATGTCAAATATAATTAAATGAATTTCTGAAGTTTTTGAACTTGAGTCAAACGACTTTTGAAACTAATAAAACTAAAAATGTTACTTTATCGACAATGATTTATTTTTGCGGACCCCAACCAACTTCTGGATAATTAACATGACAGTGAATAAATAATTCAAGTCAACATTTGTAGCTTAAATAATAATTGATTTCTTGGTGATTCGTTTGAAAGTCAAAATGTAATGCACAATTTAAAAAACGAAACAATAAAAGATAAGCTTTATTTTTATTTTATATATTTATTTACTTAATTATTTTTATATTATATATTTCAAAATGAAATCTTGTTTAACTATTTTTTTTAAGTGTAAAATAAAAGTTTAATTAAAACCATATCGATATAAACTGTAATAAAAGCTAGAAAACTTTGAAAATAATAAATGACCAGAATTGATAAGCAGATATAACATGCAATAACTACAACACACCCTATGGGCATTTGTTTTTAAAAGTTACGTTATAAATGTCTTTTAAACATTTTTTAAACGTCTTTTAAACTTTCATTACGGAAAAACGTTTAAAAGACATTTAAAATACATTTAGAATGTAACTTTTAAAAACAAATGCCCTCCAGGACAGTTGTAGTCATTGACTAAAATGAAAAACAAACATATTGCACTGACTCATAAAGATAAAAACGGTGTTAAAAAGACATAGAACAATAGCTTGGTTTATACAGTATAAGTTTGACACAATAAGAACGACCTTAAGTATTATGAACACTAATACTCTAATACTGTAATTAACTGTAACGTTGCCTGGGGTAGCACTAATCACACTAAACTTAAAAAAGTTTATAGTCAACAAAAATATGCTTGCAGGATAATCTTGGGGCAAACAGGAATGCACATAGCGAACCTCTCTTACGTCATTTTTTGGTCATAGTCGGTTTTTGAAGTCCTTAGAAACGTCAAAACAACTTTTAGTTGCCACAAACATTAGCCACTAAAATGACAAGCCCGAAAAGGCCCAAATGAAGTATGTACCTTTCTACAGAACTATATCTTCACAAAAATACCATTCAAGAACTTCATCTATTCTCTTATGGCTGCCCTGGAAAAAATAAAAACCATACCCTTGTTTAATTTCTAGTAGCTCTACAAGCTGGAAGGCGTTTTAAGAAAACTTGTCATTACATTCCTACGCGGGGACATTCCTTTTCTGTGATGGAGACTTTGGTACTATCAAAAGAAATGTAAGAAAGCATGATCGCAACTACCTTGTGGATAAGTATATTGATTTGATAGTCAGTTGCAAAAAAATTCCAAACCATTTACGGTTACTAAGATCACGCCCGAGGACATTTTAAATTTCAAAGATTGGTGACCAACTGCTTATAAAAAAAACCCAAAACCCATCAAAAACAACATACTCGATCGTGCATTTTCTGTATTGGATTATAAAATGTTTGTTTATGAAAATGCAATGCCTGGATATGTGACAACATATGACTTTTATCAGTCGAAAGGTAGATATGTTGCCAAAAAATTCAAATATATTCAAACTGAAAAACTTCCTCCAAAGTTCCTTATTTGGCCATATATAAAAAGTACACCATACATTACTCGTAAAACTTTGAACGCAGATTTAAATATAAAAGAATACTTAAAGAAATGCCTTTTGCCATTTATTAAAAAGCGTGAAATGCCCATATTATTTTGGCCTAATTTGGCTACAATTCACTACTCCAAAAAGTCTCTAGAGTGGTATGAACAAATGATGTCGAATTTGGTCCTAAGGAAGCAAATCCTCTTAATTGTCCTAAGCAGCCAGTTATTAAAAGTTATTGGTCAGTTATAAAGGAAAACTTATTGAAAAGCAAGAAATTAGCTACAAAGGAAAAAGATTTAAAAAAAAATGGCCGGTAGATAGATAGCCGCCTCAAAAAAAGTAACTCGAAGCAAGATCCAGCAGATGATGTCAAGTACTCACAAAGATATCCGGTTTCTATCTAAGCGTCCAATAAAAAATGTAAAATATTACTGAAATAAATAAACAATTAAATTAGCTTCATTGTGTCAAAAAATTAAAAAAATCTGTAAAGTAATTTTCGCGTAATTAACAATTAAAGGGTGCTGAATTTCATCTTGTTCAACCGATATATGTAAAAATTACTTAAGTATAGATATTTCTCGGGGCTAATTCTAAGTAGAGGCACGCCGGATACTTAGTTGATAGTTCTTTCCGGAGATAATTTTTTATTGAAAACAACTCAAGATGCAATTTATTTGGCTGCTTTGGCATCTTTTGCTGGTAAAAATTAAAGGTATTTTCTAAATTTTATTTGAGAACATTGGTGGGGAAAATCTCATCTTAATGGACGTGGCGTGTACCTCAACACATACTTGGTTCTTTCTCAATGGTGGTTTGCTCTTCGAGAAGATGTTTTTCTTGCAGCTTTAAACAACCAATTTGGCAGGTTAGGCAGCATTGTTTCAAGTCTTACTAGTATTGACTTAAAATCAAACTAGGGGGGAGGGGGGGCGAGTAGTTCTACACCATTCGTAGAGTTGTGATACATGATTACCACTCATATTGATCTTGGTCTTGTTCAATTGGCATATTTGATCTGCTAAGAAAGTAGTAAGTTGTCTTAAACATTGTTTTGAGAGCAAGTACACAAACATTCAATTTTTATCATGATTTTCTGCTTGATTTGGCACTGTGGCATTTAAGTCCAACTTCACTAAATTAAACTCTGCCTTTTACAAAATTTCAACTTGAATTATATTGGATAACAATCCACTTAATATACTTACAATTATTATTAATTTAAAACTATTAAAATTTAGGAACTTAAATTAAATAAAATTATTTTAATTAATGTTCCTTGTCACACTTAATGAAAATTTAGATGAGATCTTTTTGATGACACAGTCCGAAAAACAATATTTACTGCTCCTCAAAGAACTATTCTCCCCTTCATAACATCTTTCTCTTTGAACACAAAAAAACTTTTTATGCTTCTGCAACTATATTTATCAAATTTTTACAAATTATGTTTTAAAAGATCCCTAATCTGTAATGAATAACATTCTTTGGACTCGCCCCTCCAAACTTTTTAGCGGTCAGTGATCTTAGTTGACTAAATTTTTTAAATGATTTTCTCACAGTTTTTCTGTTTTAACGGAAATAAATGTTTTTTTTATTTTAAAAGACGTTTAAAAAACGTTTAAAAGACATTTAGAACATTACTTTTAAAGACAAATGCCCGTTGGGTATCTTAATGTATACGCTATCTTTCCATATAAGTGGTTTTCTCGGGTAAGCAGATCATTTTTCATTTCATTTTTAGTATCTGTGTAACTTTTTTTAAAAAGCTGTTGCTAACGGTAAACCTAATTTAGTTTTGTATGGTGTTTCAATTGTTATTTTATTACACTGCCACGAACACCAACTTGTTCGTGGAAAAAACTTGTGTCTTTCTGGCTCTTTGCTTCTGTCACTGTTGATACCGTGCTTAATTCACTCATTTAAAGAGTTGATTACTTGAAAATATTTCTTGTTTATATTGAGCACAGAACATTAGAAAGCTAGTTTAGTGGCTAATGTTTGTGGCAACTAAAAGTTGTTTTGACGTTTCTAAGGACTTCAAAAACCGACTATGACCAAAAAACACAAGTTTTTACAAAAAAAAGTTTCATTGACATGCTTTGAATTAAAAATAAAAACTTTTAAAAAATTGATTTTTTTTTAAATTTCTAAATAAATGGAGATGTATCGCATTAAGAAAGAAAAATGCAGTTGAATTGATTTTACGTTTAAACGGATAACATCTAAGTATTATATTATAATAATATTAACAAAATAAATAACTTATTATAATAATTGATAATAAATTCCTAATGTTAAAAAAAATGTCAAATATAATTAAATGAATTTCTGAAGTTTTTGAACTTGAGTCAAACGACTTTTGAAACTAATAAAACTAAAAATGTTACTTTATCGACAATGATTTATTTTTGCGGACCCCAACCAACTTCTGGATAATTAACATGACAGTGAATAAATAATTCAAGTCAACATTTGTAGCTTAAATAATAATTGATTTCTTGGTGATTCGTTTGAAAGTCAAAATGTAATGCACAATTTAAAAAACGAAACAATAAAAGATAAGCTTTATTTTTATTTTATATATTTATTTACTTAATTATTTTTATATTATATATTTCAAAATGAAATCTTGTTTAACTATTTTTTTTAAGTGTAAAATAAAAGTTTAATTAAAACCATATCGATATAAACTGTAATAAAAGCTAGAAAACTTTGAAAATAATAAATGACCAGAATTGATAAGCAGATATAACATGCAATAACTACAACACACCCTATGGGCATTTGTTTTTAAAAGTTACGTTATAAATGTCTTTTAAACATTTTTTAAACGTCTTTTAAACTTTCATTACGGAAAAACGTTTAAAAGACATTTAAAATACATTTAGAATGTAACTTTTAAAAACAAATGCCCTCCAGGACAGTTGTAGTCATTGACTAAAATGAAAAACAAACATATTGCACTGACTCATAAAGATAAAAACGGTGTTAAAAAGACATAGAACAATAGCTTGGTTTATACAGTATAAGTTTGACACAATAAGAACGACCTTAAGTATTATGAACACTAATACTCTAATACTGTAATTAACTGTAACGTTGCCTGGGGTAGCACTAATCACACTAAACTTAAAAAAGTTTATAGTCAACAAAAATATGCTTGCAGGATAATCTTGGGGCAAACAGGAATGCACATAGCGAACCTCTCTTACGTCATTTTGGAGCTTTATGTATTTATAAGATTAGTATTCACCAAGTAATTTTTATGTTTAAAGCAAAATCTTACTTTAATGAAATCTCTCATAAATATCCTTCCAAATATTCAGAAAACAACTACTGCAGAATCCCGTTAACTCGGACCCTGGATAAGTCGGACTTTTACTAAGTCGGACAAATTTTCCCATTAAAATTTTCCATACATACCAAAAGCTTTGCTTAATTCGGACATTCGCTAAGTCGGGCAAAATATATATATACCCGTTCAGAGTCCGAGTTAACGGGGTTCTACTGTATATCATTCCCATAAACCATCTTAAATTAAGCTTGTACCAAATTCAATATCGGGGACCTTTTTTTGGAAAAATTTTCTTCATATTTTTAATGAAAAACAAGAGTTCGTTTTAAACAACACTTTGGAAAGTTTTTAAGACTGATTCAAAACGACTTTTATTGAACATGGACTTTGATTTACTAGGTTTCAAATATCTTTTTTGAAAGCAAATTAAAATGTTCTGAATTAAATAATTCATTTAAAATTGTTACATTTTCTTTAGCTTTTGATACTAATTGTTTTCCTTTTTTGTTTTATGTTTTTGTTGATATTTAATATTCAGCCCTAAATATTTATTTATATTGCATTATTCGTAATAAAACATAACGCAATTTTTTGTGATTGATAACATGATGATCTCTCTTTAGTATGTTTCTTTTTTTGAATTATTCCGCTGGAAGATTTGCAAAAGTTTATTTTATTACTAAAGTTTTGTATGTACTTATACTGTTTTATTTATCACTGATTAGTTATGTAAATTTTTGAAAACATAGCGTAACGTGGCTCGGTCAAGTTAGTCTTCTACTTGGTCCAGCCGGGATTTCTTTTTTGTTCTTTTTAAGAAACGGCAAATTGAAAAAGGAAAAATAAATACTGTTAAACTGACTAAAAATAACTTTGAAGTGAAAATAACCGAAGACTTAAGTATAAAGGAAACTCTTGAGTTAAAAGACTTGAATGTATCAACTTTATTGCAAATTTATGAAATAAGTAACTATGTCTGAAATAAACAACTAACTTTGAAATAAACAACTAACTATGAAATAAACAACTAACTGTGAAACATGCAATTAACTGTTATGTAATAAGCGACAAAGTATGAAATAAACAACTATAGTTAATTGTTTATTTCATACTTTGTCGCTTATTTCATAATATTTAGTTGTTTATTTCATAGTTAGTCATTTATTTCATACTTTGTCGCTTATTTCATAATAGTTAGTTGTTTATTTCATAGTTAGTTATTTATTCCATAGTTAGTTGTTTATTTCATATATGAAATAAACAACTAACTATGAAATAAATAACTAACTATGAAATAAACAAATAAATATTATGAAACAAGCGACAAAGTATGAAATAAACAACTAGCTATTATGAAATAAGCGAAAAAGTATGAAATAAATGACTAACTATGAAATAAACAACTAAATATTATGAATTAAGCGACTAAGTATGAAATAAACAACTAAATATTATGAAATAAGAGACAAAGTATGAAACAAACAATTAACTATGACAACTATGAATAATTAACTGCTTATAATTAACTCCGACAAATTAATTATGAACAACTATATATGAAATAAATAACTATTGCATAGTTTTTTGATAGAAAACATCTGAGTAGCAGTTTATATCCACTGTAGAAATTATTGCATTACACGAGTGGCAACAATCTGGGTATCAATCATCTTTGATTGCAATAAAAGCAATTACAAAGTTAATTCACTAATAAAAATTGTCACTTGAATTTAAAAAAATTATAAAGTAAAAAAAAACAAACGATGAAGTTATTTCCAAACAAATTCAAACCAAATCATACATCAAACTTATCGTTATTTATTCATCGAATACGTCATCAAATTAGTCAAACTTCAATAGCTGTTAAGGATTCAATCGAGAGAGATGTTTTCTTGACAATGTAATTTTTTCTTGATTGATTAGTTATGTTTAACAAAGTTATAATACTTGTTAGGCTTGTTACACTTTTTTTTCTTTTTACTTTTGATATTTTTTCGTAAAGTTTTTTCAGCGTTTTCTTAAATGCTGATCGAAAATGCTTGTTTGAAAAGCTATATATGAATGGATTCAGTGTTGTTGTAAGAACCGGCAAAATTTCAATAAACGAATAAAATATAAACTTAAACAAACCATTATGTGTTTTCTTTAATTTTGGAAAAACATTTTGATCAAAAAATATTATAATATTTATTACACAGGAAGGACCCCAGCAAATAATAAAAGCCAGATAAACCATAGCAACCGTTTTTGTTGTTTTCATTTCAAAAATTCGACCACGTTTTTTAGTTAAGTTTTCTTGCTGGACACGTGGAACGCATTTTTGTTTTTGCAAAGCTATAGCTTTGGCATGCATTACTGCTATTCGCATAATAACTAAGTACAGAATTGTCATTGCGCCCAAAGATGGTAAATAAAGAGTAAAATAAACAAAGACGTAAAAATATCTATTTTCATTCCTGCATCCCTTTTCAGATGGTGTTACTTTAATACTTAATGACGGCAGGAATCTGTTTTGTTGCCATTGAAATATTCCAGCAATACCGATTACTGCAGATACAATCCAGATTAATAAAGTTACTACCTTTGCTCGTTTTCTAGTAAGTATCTCAGTGTAATGAAATGGAAATCTTATGGCAATGTATCTATCAAAAATATTAAAAATTGTTAAAACTAAAAATTACTTAAAATGAACTATAATAAATAACTAAGCATACCTGTCAATGGTAATGAAAAGAAGACCAAAAATGCTTGCAATATTGCAAGTGGAGTCAACAATGATGTATAGAAAACACTTCGAAATTGAATGGCAAAACTGGTCGTTACGTAGATTTGTTGATATTTTGAAAGGAATTAGGAAAGCTGCATTTGCAAAATCTGAGCAAGCTAAAATAACAAGAATAAATAATTTCTCATTAAAAAAAAGTAATTATAAGAAACCACGCAACCGATAAAAGGTTTACAATTATTTCTACTTGGTACTAAAATAGAAAACCTTTAGCTAGACCAAAAGACAAGTAATGATAAAAAAATTTCTAGGAATTTAAAGACTCTGCTTTTCAAAGCTTTTTTTAAAAAAAGCTTTTTCTTTTTAGTCCCTAACTTTGATAGCAGTCTCGCGGGCCCTAGAAATTGCGCGGGACTAAAGTAAAAAAACTCTACCTAAACTTATTATAAATATAGTTCCTACTCGTTCGCGAAAACAACGTGACATAAATATAGAAACTGTAACCAATATATTTCCAATTGCACTTGATAGTAGCACAATGATCATAAAAAAAACGTAAAGTAAATGATGAAATTTCAAATTTTCAGATAATGAACAAGTTGTTATATTCATGCTTGATGTCAAATTTTTTTTTTAAATACTTAACTTAACTTGGTTATAAAGTCGTATTTTTACTTTCGTAATTGTTTTTTTTTCCTGCTGTTTTCTGGTTTTAATTTTGACGACCTTGTTATAAGATCGATAATCATTTTCTATTGAATGTTTTTAATCACTAAAACACATTATTTAAACATTTGCAAAAGAAAAACGAAAAAATATTTTTTTAAATTAACATTTTTTATAGTCTTAAATAAACAAAAAAAGAGTTGAGCAATATATTGCAGTAATGATTGTTTAGGTTCAACACATTAGCATATTTTAGGTTTAACAGATATTGGCATATTTTTGAAGGACTTTTTTAAAACCAGAAATAATCGTTTTAGGCAACAAAAAAGTTGCCAAATTAATATTATCTAAACAGCCATTTAAAAACTATATAAAAAATGAATGTTTTTTACTCAAAGCTAAACTCAATGAGACTTTAGCCGAGTTAAAAATTTTTTGATATCAAGTATGAATATTCTATTCATCGTCTAAAAATATTTTAGCATTTGCTGAAGGGTTTTCTTTTATTAATTGCGCTTTTATCATTATGCTATTATCACTGTGCTTTTACCATAGTGCTATTATCATTATGCTATTATCACGTGCTTTTACCATAGTGCTATTATCATTATGATATTATCATTACGTTAATATCAAGTAAATATGCTTGTAGTTAAGCAATTTTAATTTGAGCAAAGTCTTTGTTTTTCTAAACACGAAACAAAAAATTATGATCATTAAAAATAAATTTGGATAAACTTAAGGTTCCATATAAATTCAGCAATATTTGCAAACAAAGAAATTTGGCGAATTAATTATAGTCGTCTAATAGTTTTACAATTGTTTACCTTTAGTATGCATAAGATCTATTTGTTAATTTTTTATTTGTTGTCGTCAGGTGAAAAGAAAATATTTTAAACACAATCAAATACGACAACCTAAATTGTAAAAATATATCAGCTTATATCTTCAACCTTTAGTACAGCTTTATCTAGGCCAAAATCTTTCAAATACCAAGTACAATAAAAAGCCGTGATAAAATATAAAAATAAAAATCAATAAAATTCTTGATCACGTGATCAGGAATTTAATATTTCTTTTTTCCTTTTTTTTTTCTTTTTCTTTTTCTAGTTATTAGAGTGCTCCAAGAAAACAGTTTTTTTAAAGAGGAATGCGGAAAAGAGTTTACGTTGCTTATCTTACCAATATCACAAATATAGTCAGAAATGGCATCAAATGTTGAGCTTCATCATTCTAAAGCTCTGATCATGACTGTCATGACTGGTTTTATTTTGCTTAACCGGGTGTAAATTTAAAAGAGCAATTTTCACTCGATTTAAAACTTAATAGATGTTCCTAATTCTGATTAAAAGTTACCATTACAAACATTATTTTATTTCACACGAAGCAACGAAAAAAATGGCTAGACTGAGAGTGGGAAAATTTCGAATTGTAAACAAAGGTTAGGACTAAGAACAGATTTACAAAATATAATTTTTTTATTTACGCAATATAATTTACAGGCAGGGCTTAGTTTAGAAAAGAATATTACTTGATAACCTAATGTTTAAATCTGTTTAACTTTTCTTATACTTGGAGTTGCCAGACGCCCGGCTTTTACGGAGGAGAAAACGGCGCCAAAACTGCATAATAAATTTTTTTACTGTGTTCTCCTTCGTAAAAGCCGGACATCTGGCAACCCTATTCATACCACATAATTAAAAACTTCTATGCAAATGTTTTTGCAGCAGGTAAAACTAAGATTTTTTTTAACAATTGAATATATTTGATCAATATTGATAAATATTGATAACTATTTGATAAATATTAACAGAAAATTTGATAAATATTGATAAATATTTAATAAATACTTATAAATATTAGATAAATATTTATAAACATTGATAAGTAATGATAAATTTTAAGAAATATTGATACATATTTCATAAATATTGATAAATGCTTTGATAAATGTTTATAAATAATATATATATATATATATATATATATATATATATATATATATATATATATATATATATATATATATATATATATATATATATATATATATATATATGTATATATATATACATATATATATAAGTTTTATTAATTCTCCCAGTACTAATTCTCGTTTAAGAAAGAGAGAAAGTGTTTCCGAGCAGCATGTTAAAAAAAGGATTAATAGAGTAAATTTAACACCATATTAAATTTACAAAATTAAAACCATGTTTCAACAGTGAGCAATTTTTTCGACAGCATCGACCGTATTTGGTGCCGTCCAAATTAAAATTACGGCAAATATTGTTTTTTTCGCAAAAAAAACCGCAGATTTTCTACTTAAATTCGCCGGAATGAGGGGGTACCACTGCCCAAATTCTTTTCCTAGAATAGGCCCTGAATATTACTAGTTACTACTGAATGATAAATGAAAGTAAAAGAATCTTACAAATTGTGATCTTTTCTAAGCAAAGAATAAATTTTAGCTTTTATTTATTTATTTAACTTTTATTTCGCTGATTAAACAATATTACAATTTTTCATATAAAATAAATAACATCGTAAACATAAAAAACCTTTATAAAAAACGTTTTTAATCTTTTTAATTTATAATATATATATATATTGTTATAATCAGTCAGGGACTCAAAGAAGGTAAGGATGATGCGTTTATCATCACAACCTTTTCATAGAGCCCCTTTAGTCACTATTGAAATAAAAATAAAAAAACACTTTAGTTTTTAAAGAAAAATAAAAAATTTAATAAAATTAAAACACATAAGAAAAATAATAAAAAATAAATAATAAAAAAAATACAAAAAAATCTGAAAACAAATACTGTAAACTATAATATATATGTCAGGAATTAAGGAGATGCATTTTAATTTGTTGTTTAAACGATGAAATGCTTTTTAGGTCTTTAATATTTTTATTTTGGAAACGATTCCATATTGATGGACCTCGGTTTGTAATTAAAAAACTTGACTGCTGTGATTTAATTTTTCCTAGTTGATAGTCGTTCCTGGTATTTGAACGCAGATTATATTTTTCAGAAAATGATATAAGAAAGTTATCTGAAAAAACGCTTGGTAGAAGATTGTTTTTATATTTATACATAATAATTAATATCTGTAATGTTTTAAGTTTCTCAATATCTAGAACCATCATGCTTTTCATCACTGGGGCCGGGTTTACTAACCTATTTAAATAATTAATTGCTTTGCATGCATGGTTTTGCAGACTTTGCAATTTTAGCAATTTGGTTTCATGGGTGCTGGCCCCATACAATATTTGCGTACAAAAGCTGACTATGTACAAGACTAAAGTAAAGCATTTTACGTGATTTACTATCGAGAAAAGGTCTTGACTTAAACAAAACACCTATTACAGAGGACACCTTTGTTTCAAGAAGACCAATATGGTTTCTCCATGTCAAATTTTCATCAAAAAGTACTCCCAAAAATTGTGTGCATTTGTCACGTTTAATTTGATTTTTATTAATAAACAGTTTAGGCAGCTTTAACGGAAGATTAATTGATTGTTTTTTTTTATGAAATAGAGTAAAGCTAGTTTTTTTACAATTTAGGGATAATTTATTTGCTATGAACCAGAGGTTGAAATTTTCGAGTTCAATATTCATAGTTTCAAACAAAGTCTTTGCATCAGGATGATTAAAAAATAAATTTGTATCGTCAGCATACATAATAGTAGATATTTTTTGGGAAGCTTTATGCATATCGTTAATATATATTAAAAACAATAATGGACCTAGGATTGAACCCTGAGGAACTCCACACGTAATATCAAGGGCTCCTGACTTTTCTAGTAGCACAAATTGCTTTCTGTTAGACAAGTAGCTTTGAATCCACTTAAATGTTGAGCCTATTATGCCGTAATAGTTTAGCTTGGAAAGTAAAATACTGTGATCAACTGTATCAAAGGCCTTGGAAAGATCAATAAAAAGCTTAAGATTTATTAAATTCGGGGCTTGGCGATAAGACAAATTGCGTCTTCTTCTTACCCCGGCCATCTATATATTGGAAATATTGTATTTATATTTTTATACGGCAAAAAATGGATAAAAAAAAAAAAAAAAAAAAAAATCCATATCTTTTTATAAGTTTATATATAGAAGCCGTTTATTAAAAATATAAAACAATATTTATTTACATCAATTATTTTTAACTTAATTAAAAAATCTAGAGCACACAAAATTATTTTTACCTTAATGTACAATCATGTATAAAAAATAAAGCAATCTTTATCAGTATATTTTACTCACAAGTAATTATATATATATATATATATATATATATATATATATATATATATATATATATATATATATATATATATATATATATATATATATATATATATATATATATATATATATATGTATATACAGCGGTGGCCAAAAATTAAAGACCACTCATTTTTTTTTCAAAATTAATTTTTAACCTTAGTATAATTTTATTTTGGAAAAAGGTATCAAAAAAAGAAAAACATTTTTAGAAAGAATTTTTATTGTATTTTATATTTATTATAAAAGAATTTATATTTTTTTTACTAAATAATATTAAAAAATTAAAAAACTGACTAGTAAAAAATATAAATGGGAAAAAAAATTGGACAAAATTTTAAGACCAGTTTCAAAAATATTTTAAAAGCAATACAAAAATAATTTAGAAACGTGTTGTTCCTCCATTTGTTTTCAAGCACTCTTGTACTCGTTCTGGCATTGAATTCATTAAAGTTTTGATTACTTCAGCAGGCACATTTTTCAAATGATGAGATATAGAAGTTTCAAATCTTCCAAATTCTAAAGTTGTTCTTTACCAAGCTTGTGATCAAGCCACGACCATAAATTCTCTATTGGATTCAAGTCTGGACTATTGGCAGGCCATGGAAGCACTTGAATTTTATTAGAATTGAACCAATCGCTAACAACATGCGCTTTATGACACGGTGCATTATCTTGCTGGAAAATAAATCCATCTTGCAACTGCCATAAATCAATGCTAGGAATAAGCGAGTTTTCCAAAATTTCGATGTACCTTTCTTTGTTGAGTCTACCATCGAATAAATAAAAAACGCCAACTCCACAGGCACTAATACAGGCCCAAATGCCTATTGAACCACTGCCTTGTTTTGTTCGTTTCAAAATGCATCATTCATCGAACCGTTCGCTTGGAAGTCTACGCAACATTACGCAACCTTTTCTGTTGTCTACCTCAACGTTCATTTCATCACTGAAAACCACACGGCTCCACTGATCTGTTGACCAATTTTTATGTAGTTTGCACCACTCTTTCCTGGCAAATTTTTGTTTTTTATTTAAGCGTGTTTTTTTTGCAGCAGCACGCCATAAATAATTTAAATTGTGGAGGACCCTTCGCACAGTTCTAGGGCTTGCTTTCAGACCATTTGACAGTGTCCATTTTGTAGACAAGTCTGTAGATGATGCTTGTCTGTTTTCTTTCATTAATCTCACTAACGAGCGAACATCACGGTCATTTGAAATTTATTTCGTCCAGTCCTATGACGATCATTAATTGACCGGGTCTCTTTGTATCGTTGAATTATGTTAATAATGCAAGAGTGAGACCTTCCGAGCTTTTCTGCTATTTGTCTGATGCTATAGCCTTCTTCTTTTAATACAAGAGCCGCGTATCTGTCTTTTTCTTCGATCTTTGCACGCATTTTTGCAATATTTTTATATCCTTATTGCAATTCAAAAAATAAATGTGTATTTGATATCAAAACTCAGGTTTCGACATTTTATTTTATAGCCAACGTAATAAGCAATTAAGACAGTTAAAAAAAATAATGGATTATTATTTTTAATAAGTGCAAATTAAAGATTTGAAAGTGGTCGTTAAACTTTGTCCAATTTATTTAAAGAAGATTTATAAGTACTCATCAGTTTTTTAATAAGTTAATTATAAGTATTATATTTAACTTAATTATTTTATATTTATTTATTTATAATTAATTAATTTATTTATAATTAATTATAATAAGTTAAACGCTATTTAATTAGATTAAAAAATTATACAACTTTAATCCGTATGTTTTAATTAACAAGATATTAAAAAAAAAATTTAATATGTCAATTAGAATCTTCTTAATTTTATTTTAAAGATTAAGAAACCAACTAAAAAATGAGTGGTCTTTAATTTTTGGCCACCGCTGTATATATATATATATATATATATATATATATATATATATATATATATATATATATATATATATATATATATATATATATATATATATATATATATATATATATATATATATATATTCACCAACCTTTAAAAAGAAGCATAACACTTTAAGCAATAAAATATGGAAAAGCGGCGTAATGATAAACGGCTTATTTGGAGTTGCAATGAACCACGACGTGTTGATGTTATTGGACAATCTTGAAAATGTTGATTGATTTCTTTTTTCTATGCTTCTGTGATCACGCTGACTGTTCAGTTCTTTTAACATCCATTACTGTTCCAGTTTTCTCCAATTTGGCAACTAATTCACGAATACATAAAGATGAAGGAGCTGCAATTTTAAATCTTCACGCCAAGCACGTTGATTTGATACTGGAAATTGTAACAAATAATGATTCTTTACAATCTTTATTCTTTGTTCCAACGAAGGGCGAATTCCACTCATTGTCTAAAAACAGAGATTAACAATTTGTGGCATTTTTATAAACTTACTTATATACATTAAAAAACTAATGCAATGTGATTGGCTAGTTTCCTTTTTGTTACATATATGCAAACTAAAAAGATATATAATTTGAATTGTCAAAAACAGAAAAATTAAAATCACATGACAAAATTTAAAAAGATTCATATAAATATTCATATATAAAGATCTTACCTCGTAATAAAATGTCGAATTATAATCATATTTAATTTAAATCAAATACTGATTAAATGTAAAACGAAAAAACAAATAAGAGAACTGCAATCGGTAATGTTGCAGAACAGCGACTTTTATTTTTTTGCTTGTTGCGCTTTGGTGTTGTTGACTTGCTCAAAGTGGAGACTTTTTAATATAAAGAAATGAAATATTTATTGGCATAAGTACTTAAATCATCTTATAGCCTGCTGCTACAAGGGAGTGCTGCTACATCAACTATCTTATAGCCTGCTGCTACAAGGAAGTGCCGCTACATCGACTGAGGGTTTGGCATGGGGCAGCTATCTTTTTTTCTTTTATTATTTCAATTAATATTCCTAATGTTTTTAAAGCTTCCACTGACGAGAGCGCAACAAGCGAAAAAATAAAAATATTTTACGCCACTATTCTGCAACATAACACTGCAATCCTCATTACAAAATTTAACCTTTACAAACCACAAAATTTCAGTGTAGGCCTAAAATTTTAATCTATTTTTCTAAATTTGCTAAAAAAGAACAAAAATAGGTGATAACATCACAGAAATGTCAATAAAATATTAATCCACATAATAAAATAAGCAAGGTTTGAAATAATGGCATTCAATGTATATTGAATTATATTAATTTAGGACTTTTTAAAACTTTTTTTTTATGGATAAATTTAAAAATAGTATTAAACAATTTATGATAAAGTATTAGAATAACTCTTTTAAGAGCAAAAAGGGCGGACGTGTATTTCAGGCACCCTTTAGTAATAATGCTTTTAGTTACACCCCCTTTAAAACCCCCGTAAAAAACGCTTTTAGTTACACCCCCTTTAGTAAGTCCGTAAAAAACGCTTATGCGAAAGAGTATTGTTAACCAAACCCCAACCCTGAAACTTAGGGTTAGGCTGCGGGTTTGGTTTACGAAAAATAGTTAGGCCTCATCTATACCCCTAATTTCTTTCTAAAAAGTTAAAAATAAGCCTAATAAAAACAAAACTGCTACAAAAAAGCCATAAATAATGCTAAAAAAGTAGCTAATACAAACAAAATCTAAACGATTTAGAAAATTAGGAGTGGTCCTTTTTACTTTTTATTTAATAAAAATGTAATATATAATTTGCAAAACTATTTTCTAAACTTTTTATATGTATTTATATATTATGATCTTAATATTGCTACTATAATTTATGTAATATTTCTAAACTAATAAATTATAATTGATTTCTAAAAAGTAAAAATTTTTGCTTAATCTTTCTCGAATGACCACGTACATTTTGACAACACGCTCTTTCAAGTTCAGAAAAGCCTAGTAACTAATTAAAATTACTTTAAAAACGAAAGTGAAACTATACTACTACTAAATGAATCGGTGAATGTTAAAAGGGCGGAAGTCTAATAATATAAATTTTTGGAAATCAAAGAAAAACTGCATATAATAAAACTGCCGATAATGTTTTCCATCTTCAAAAAAAAAAAAAAATTATTAACAAAAATTTATTACGGGGTAAATATTTTTTTTTAGTTTACCAAAAGTTTACATTGTTGGACTACTGCCCATTTAACATTCACCGATTCAAATTAGCCTAATAATATTTAGATTAAATTATTTTTTTTTAAGTAAATTTAATAAAATTGATTTTTTCTTAATTATTTAAAACATTTTAAAAATTGTTCACTTAAACACTAAATAAATTAACTTAACGTTAAACATCAATGTGGAAAGCCAGCAACAGTGAAGGATAACCTCAAAAGATGTTAGCGTAATTGAAGTTTTTAAGTTTATAAGACAAGATATATGAGGCCGGGTGAATAAAAATGAGCAACTGCTTTTACTCAGTAATTGGTCAGCTTTACATGAATTAAAACTTTAACAATTTTGCTTAAGTTTTTATTCACATACCACTGAGCAATTACTTAGTAAATTGCTTAACTTTAAGTGAATTAAAATTTGAGTTAAACTACTAAAGTTTTTTTTTTATGTAAAGCTGACCAATTACTGAGTAAAAGCAATTGCTCATTTTCATTCATCCGGTCTAAGGCCTTCTTAAACAGTCGCGACAGCTCATTTTCCGTAAAATTAGCGAAGGCCGACTTTTTTTACGGAGAAGTATAGTTTCAATGAGGATTTTGGTTGTTGATTTAAACTATTTCAGTTAAACTCGTAAAATGCTTGATAAATGCTGCGTTTATGATTGCTCCTCAAAATAAAAATCAAAAATAAAAGATAATGCTTATGTCACAATGTATAGATTTCCTTTTAAATCCGGAACTGTTTCAGTTTCCTACCCTTATCATTTTGATTGATTTCGATAGAGAACTTCATTCTAATTAAGAACCAAATAAAAACATTGACCTAAAAATTTGAGGATAGCACTCTTTTTAATTTGATGTTAAAGTTTAAAAAATTTCACTAAAAACGCTAATTATCGCTATTTTCTTCATACTCCAATATGATAAGATTCATTTTCTTAGTAAATTGTATATATGTAACTATTTTTAGTTGTAAAATTTGACTTTCATAAAATGTATACATATATATATATATATATATATATATATATATATATATATATATATATATATATATATATATATATATATATATATATATATATATATATATATATATATATATATATACATATATATATATATATATATATATATATATATATATATATATATATATATATATATATGTATATTAGGGGTATTCAAAAGTTAGGTCATGGAAAAAATTTCACTAACAAATAGGCAATTTT
Source organism: Hydra vulgaris (assembly GCF_038396675.1). Lineage (NCBI taxonomy): Eukaryota > Metazoa > Cnidaria > Hydrozoa > Anthoathecata > Hydridae > Hydra > Hydra vulgaris. The sequence goes on along the minus strand of NC_088925.1, from coordinate 29,838,287 downwards.
TTGCGGACTATAATAAAAAAACGAAAAACTGTTGTTGTTTTTTTTTAATTATTTTTTTACCTCGCGCTGGCCTCATCAAGTTTTAAAAAAAAACTTTTTTTTATAGATTGCATAATATAACGAGAAATAAATAAAAAAACTGTTATGCTTCCTCTCAGGATTGATGTTTTGAAGCACCTGCTATATCTTTAGGAAAAGAAGCTACAGAACACAAAAATTGACTCACTGATATCTTGCCAGCTTGGTGTTGGTTTCAGGTAGGATAAAAGTGTATTCAAGCAGAATAATTTTCAATTTAAAACTATAATTTAAATAATAACTATTTTAAAAAAATAGCAAAATTTATTTTAATAACCCTTTGTTTTTTAAATAGAATGGTATGTACCACAGTAACAGAGCAGTGTCAAAATGAATGCATTTTAGGAACACTTGTGTTTACGTGGCTTAGATCTGGATTCCCAGTTATCAGTGCTAGTAGGCTGATCATGAATATCAAGGCATATATTACAAAGTAATATATGCCTTGATATTCATGATCAGCTTCAAATGAATTTGAAGAAGTCACAGCACAAGCCAAGGATCGGTCGCTACCAGGAAAGAGTTTATGGCTACATTAAGAGGTAAGTGTAATTTTCATAAACTAACACAAATTATGACAAATAACTGTTTGGATTTGAATATATTATTCTAGAATTTTTTACTTATCATAACAAAAAATAAATTGTAATTTTATTATATCAACTAACTTAACTAACTTACTTTACTTTTTATAGGACTATTTTGGGGAAGCACTGACCACAAGACACTAAAGCTATTAAGATGGTAAAGTTCATACTAAAGGAAGTCAAAGCAAATGACATCGCCTTCATCAGAGATCAGATAACAGATCGCAAGATGTGTATAAAAGATCTGGACACAACCAGAGCTGACTATTCAAAGCAAAAAGAAAAGAGATATCTGGAAAGAGTGACTAATAGACTACCTTTTATTTTAGATGGTCAGGATTCTGTACTTAATACTTCAAATTCATCTGACACACTCAGTTCAAGTGGCAGTGAATATCAGCCTAGTCCTGCCAAAAAACAAAACACATCAAACTCTCAATCTCAACAAATTGACGTTAGCAAAGACACCATACATAACACAATGAGAACAGCTCTTGGAGCCAACATATCTGCCAATAAAATCACTGCTACTCTAACAAAGTTGGTTATTGAAGGGGGAGGTAATCCAGATAAGCTGCCTCTTTCATATTCAAGTGTATATAGAATGAAAAATAAGATACTTGATGAAGATTTTGAAAAGTTGAAAAAATTATTGCAGTATCATATTAACCAGAAATGGCAAGCTTGAACTACATTTTGATGGGAAAATAATAAAGGATACCTGAGCACTGTGACAAAGCGAAGAACAGGATCTGTGTACTTGTAAGTTTTAATGGTAAGAATTATCTTCTAGATGCACCAGGTATTGAATCTGGCACTGGCCTAAACCAGTTTAATGCAATCCGTGAACTTTTGAAGGAGATGGACATAGTCGACAATGTACACTCTTTATGCTTTGACTCTACCCGCAGCAATACTGGAAAACTGCGTGGAGCTATATACAGGTAAATAAAAATAAGAAAATATTTTTAAAATCTTATTACTAACTTTGTTGTTTGAATTTTTAAAGTACTATAACAATTATGTAAGGCTACAGAAATATTGATAATAATTTGACTGCGGTAAATATGAAATGTAAGAACGCTTTGTACTTTTAAGATTGAGATCTGACCTTGGCAAGCCCTTACTGATGTTGGCCTGCCGTCACCACGTAGAAGAAGTCCACATCAATCATTTCAAAAAGGCTAAAAATGGTTGCAAGGCCACTGTTGGTCCTGAAAACCCTCTTTTTAAATTACTTCATAAACAATGGCATTCCATTGATACTGAAAGTTGCCAGCTAAATAGGTTTGAATGGAAATCTGTTTGTGGAACTTCATGCATTAACTGTAAATATAAAAAATTACAAAAATATATCATTTTTTCTTTATCAGGACTTGAATTCTGTTTGGAAGATGTCCAGGTATGTTGAGGTATGTATGATGAACCTGCTGCAAGGGCAGTTTTTAAATCATGGGGAAATCATAGCTGGTACCTGGATCCAACTGTTGTTCCACTTGTGCTGGCAAATTAAGACGATTCAATTACTGAACAAGAAAAGGAGTGGATTGCCAAAAAGCTCTATAACATACCTATACCAAATGGTTATGACATGGATAGACATAACAAAAAAGGTTTCTTGCCAGAAATAAAAGACATGTCTGTACTTGACAAGCGGCCAGAACTGGTTGACTTTATCACTGCTGAATCGTGGCTAATTTTTAAGATTTTAGGCCATGACAAAACCAAGTCCAAATGGATGATTTATCCAGCTAGCTCCTGGAATATCGATTCTGAATATTTAGAGTTCCAGTCGTACGTCAAAAACTTGGCTGTCGTCAATGATTGTAGTGAGAGGGCTGTAAAGCTGGTACAGGAAACAGTGTGTCAAGTTAAGTCTGAGCATAAGCTGCAAAAGCTGCTCAAATTCAAAAACAACTGGACCCTACAATCCTCAAAGACCAAAGCTGAGTTTCCTGAAATAGAAGATATAAATGTATTCAGATCCTGTGAAATGGACACTGAATCAGATAGCAGCACTGATTTGTTTCCTGATGTTGATGGTATAGAACAACTGTTTAGTGACCATGAGGCTGCTATTTACAGCTAGTTAACTATATTTTGTTAAATTTTGTAATTTTTGTTTAATAAACTTTTTCTATTATTTGTATATTATTTTTTTATAATTATTATTTTATTTGTGTATTTAAAAGAAATTGACGGGTGTGGGCTACATTTGTTTCCTGATGTTGATGGTATAGAACAACTGTTTAGTGACCATGAGGCTGCTATTTACAGCTAGTTAACTATATTTTGTTAAATTTTGTAATTTTTGTTTAATAAACTTTTTCTATTATTTGTATATTATTTTTTTATAATTGTTATTTTATTTGTGTATTTAAAAGAAATTGACGGGTGTGGGCTACCCCCCCTTTCTTTTTTTTAAGGCGGGTAATCAAAATACACTGGTGATTATGATAGGTCTAGCCTAAAGTATCAAAATTAACCTACAATGATAATTTTTGGTATATATCTTTTATATAACAAAAACATTCATTTGTTAAAATAGTATCCAGTTTTTTTATTTATTTCTCGTTATATTATGCAATCTATAAAAAAAAAGTTTTTTTTGAAAACTTGATG
>NC_088925.1:29805000-29832500 GCF_038396675.1 Hydra vulgaris | reverse complement strand
TCACTAAACTCTTATTTAACTAAATTTGATCGAAATAACGTTTTATAAAATCAAATTACTGAAATATTATTAAAATAATTTTGCGTTATTGTTAATAAAAAATTAATAACAAATTAAAAACTTATTTAAAAAAGCATAGAGACTTTTTAAGAAAGTGAAAACTTTAAAAAAAAAAACATGAATTTAATATAATAAACTTCTTAAAAAAAGAAACAACAAAATATTATATATATATATCATAATGACATTATTCAACTAGGCGTGCCTTCTTAATTGATGTCTGATAAAGACATGCATTTTTCGTTTGGTCTTTATCCAAATTCTGCATTCCATGCAGGAGAACATTTGCCAAACGTCTGAAAAGGTTTTTTGAAGATAAACCTAAATCATAGTATTACAGAAAGAATGTTTATAAGTCTTTTTCTATAACATGCTCTGTGTTTTTTTTCTTTTACAAAGCATAAACCAATTTTAACTAGCTGATAGGTACACTCATGTGGGACTCTCAAATATCCCCTTGAAACTTCCTCAATAAAGTCTTTAGCTTCATTTGTTAGTTTAGGTTCATCATCTGGATAAACTAGTTCACCTTCACATTTTTTCTCAAGCCACCCTGCCACATAGGCAGCAGAGTTCTCTTCAGTTTCAGAAAGACTCACATCATAAATGCATGTTTCAATTGAGGTTGCATCTTCAATACTAATTGGACCCTCGCATGTGACCTTTTCTATTGGGTTGCCCTACTTCCACTGATTCTAAAAATGATGCAGCAAATCGAGCTAAATGCTTTTTAAAAGCAGAGAAAACATCACCAGCTGCCATAAAAGCATTTGCCCCTGTTGATTGTCTATAAACAGAAAATTCTCCTTCTATTCTGTCACTTTGTAGCTCACGAAGCAAAACATAATCAAAACCAACTGAAAACAAATGCTTGCAGATAGCTATCAACCCTTCAGTGGTTTGCACAAGGGCTTTTTTGGTATCATGGGTAACACACTGAACTCGTTTAGGTCCATGTCCTGATTTCATACATTTAAATATGTCTAAAAACAATTGAAGATTATTTGAATCTTTATCTTGCACAGATCGGTTGTGATCACTCAGCCTAATATCTTGCCCTTTTGCAGAAACATTAACAATGTTCCACCAATCTAAAATATTCTGAATAAAAGAGGAGGTTTCATAAGCTCCTTTTAGTTTTAGGGCAGCTACTACTTTTTCATTAAATACTCTTAAAACATGTTGCACATTCTGTAGTTGAAGTCTCGAAGGATAAACAGCGGCATAGGATAAAGGAACTGCTTTTAAAATGTTCTCTTTCTCATATTGATATAGACCTTTCACATCTGAAAATGAAGCTATGGTTTTATTATCTAAAGATATCTTTTGACACTTTTCAGAAGTCCAGTTATTTCGTAAGCATTTAAGTAGATGAACTGTGTCAAACAAAAGAAACCAAACACGATGATCGTCTAATGGATGAATGGCCTGATAGTCAGTAATTCTGTTAAATATTTTGCATTATTGCTGATTGATTTTATGATTATCAGTTACAGATCCTAAAACTATTCCACCGTGTTTTTCAATTATATTAACAGCTTCGTTCAAAACAATGAACTGATACAATGATGTTAGTTTGTGAACAGGAGAAACAGAAATCATTAAACTAGGTCCGCCATGTAAGCATTTCATCATAACACATAGCATAGAGGTTGCTTTGGATTCTGGATCATTTTTTGCCATCCCATTTAAAACTCCACATGATAAGCAACTGTTGGTCTAATCTTTACCTCGTCAACTATCAAAATAACATTTTTCTGGTAATTATTCTTTACTTTTTCAAATGTTTTTTGGAAAACCTGATCAATGTTAGTGGCAGAAATTATAGACTGCAGCTTTCTTTTACTTGGAAGGACTAAAAAATCACGAAGTTGATGGTAGTTGCAGTTATAAAAAGACTCGATTGCAAAGCAATAATAAGCTTAATATAATAATAAAAGAAACTTTTGTTACGCAATAATCAGCTTAATAATAAAAAGCAATAATCAGCTTAATAATAATAAGAGAAACTTTTGTTACGCAAGAGTCTAAGTTGTCTTGTAATGAAATTCAATTTCTTTTGCTTAATATCATCAATCAATCAATCAATCAATAATTTATTTCTGAAATAAGATTTTACATTCAAGGATGTTTACAAATAGTAAATTTACTAATATAAAGTAAACACCTGCTAATGTTAACAATATCTAATTCAAATAAATATAATGCTAATTTTCATAATATATAATAAAAATAATAAACTTTATAACATAAAAATAACGATGTTAATAACAACTTTATAACATAAAAATAACGGTGTTAATAATACCACTAATAATAATAACAATAGTAATATAATAATAATAATGATAATAATAATAACAACAACAATAATAACAAAAATAATAATAATAATAATAACAATATTAATATTAGTAGTAATAGTTAAAAGTAGTTAATAATAGTAATGTAAATATTTATAGAAATAACAATAAGCAATAGTAATGGCAACAAAATATATAATAGAAATTAAAAAAAAAAAAAAAAATACTAAAGACAAAAAAATTGATTATAGAAATTATAAACACTAACTATATTTTTTTAGAATAATCTAGTTTTAAAGGTTGAGAATGAATTGAGAGCTTTTAGTTCATAAGGAAGGTTGTTCCAAGTTTTAATGCTTTGATATTTTATAGATTTATGTCCGTATTTACGAGAGCAGTGTTTAGAGACAGACAGGTTTAAATTACTATCGGAACGAAGGTGATAACGAGTGTTGGCACTTTTGGAAAAGAAATCGATGAAAGTTAAAGGTAGGTTATTGTGTTGGTGGTTCCAGACAAATTGGCAGTTTGAAAATTGAATATAGTCACATAGTTTTAATACTTTAGAAGTTAGATAGAGCACATTAGAATTAAATTTAATATTCTGAAAATAAATAATTTTTAAAGCCTTGTTTTGGAGGTGGGATAACCTAATAAGAGCTTGTTGATGGGACTGCCCCCATACTTGGCATGCATATATAAGATTTGAGCCGAAAATAGCATGGTATATGTTCAAAAGTGTTTCAAGATTAACATAATGGCGAACTTTGGCCAACATACCATTAGATCTACTTAGTTTCATTGCTAAGTCTTCACAGTGGGATAAAAAGGAAAGATTTGAATCAATTTTTATACCAAGATATTTAATTGAGTTAACAGGTTCAATTTTTTTGCCACTTAATCTAAAGTTCATATGTTTATAGATTTTTGTTTTATTTGATTTAAAGATAATAAGTTCAGTTTTATTAGAGTTTAGAAAAAGTTTGTTGGAGCGAAGCCACTGAAATAGATTGGCAAGATCATGGTTAATGTGTTTGTTAATTTTTTTTAAGGATTTATTAAGTAGCATTAGGTTAGTGTCATCAGCAAAGTGGTAAACAGTAGCAAACTTAATGGACGTATGAAGATCATTAATATAAAGAAGGAAAAGCAGTGGTCCCAATACTGAACCCTGTGGAACACCATTAGAACATTTTACAAGGGTAGACTTTGAGTCATTAATAGAAACAAATTGTGTTCTATTGTTTAAGTACGAAGTAAACCATTTAAGGGGTACGCCTCTGATCCCATAATATTCTAATTTTTTTAACAAAATTGAATGATCTACTGTATCAAATGCTTTCTGTAAATCGACAAATACACCGCATGCAAAATATTTATCATCGATTGCTTTTCTAATGAGTTCAGTCATTTCAATGAGAGCATGAGTTGTGGAGTGATTGGCACGAAAGCCATACTGATGGGTGTAAAAACATTTAAATTTTTCAAGAAAAGCATAGAGCCTAATATGCATTGCCTTCTCAAATAGTTTACCTATATTAGAAAGCAAGGAGATGGGTCGATAATTTGTGAAATCTAGTAAAGAGCCTTTTTTGAATATTAGAATAACTTTGGCAACTTTAAAAATATCTGGGAAAATACCACTTTTAAATGAGTTATTAATAACAGTACAGAGAGGCTTTGAAATAATGTGTGGGACTAGTTTAAGGAGGAATGTAGGTACGCTATTAGGACCAAGACTTTTTTCAGTTTTGAGCTTGTTTGTAATGAGACCAGATATTTCATTTTCAGTTACAGGATTAATAAAAAACGATTTAGCATTTGGGATGTTAAGAAAGTCACTAAATACGCGTTTTGGGGGTATGGCTTTGCTAAGTAGTTTGCTATGTATAGTGCTAAAAAAATTGTTAAATATATTAGATACGGCAGTGTGATCAGTGATAAGATTTTTGTTCAATTTAAGTTTAAAAGATGTATTGTGTGTAGAAGGTCTAATATTAATGATTTCTTTTATTCCCTTCCAGGTGTTTTTACACTATTCAGATTATTATTAAAATACGTAATATAGTATGTTTTTTAGCTAAATTTTAATAAATTGGAAATTTTGTTTCTATAAAATTTAAATTTTGTAAATAATTCATTTTTCTTATAAATATTTTTTGATTTTATAAACTTTTTATAAAGTTTGTTTTTAACTGAGATAGATTTAAGTATTCCATACGTGATCCAAGGTTTTGATTTTAGTTTAATTTGTTGGTTGGTTAGTATTTTGTAAGGAGCATGTCGGTCTAAGATTTTATCAAATGTTTATAAAATAAAAATCATAGACTTATTAACATCATCATCTTTTTTAATGGAGAGTTCCCAGTTGATATTAGAAATTTCTTCAATAAAAAAACTTTTATTAAATTTTTTGAAGTATCGTCTGTAAGTTTTTACTTTTTTGGGGTGTTTGGGTATGCCAGGAATGCAAATAAATTGTGCCATGTGGTCTGAAATTAAAATCGTAAGGTTACCTGAGTATTGATCAGTTGAATGAAAGTTTGTGAATATGTTGTCAATCAGCGTTTTAGATGTAGCCGTTATGCGTGATGGTAAAATTATAGAAGGGCTTAGTGAGTAAGAAGTTAAAGAATCAAGATATATAGAAACAGGATTAGATTCATTGTGACTTAATAGATCCATATTAAAATCACCCATTAGAAAGATCTTTTTTTTTTCGTTACTTAGCTTTTCAAGTAGAGGAGTCAAGTGGGAAGAAGTAAACTCATGTTGATTCATTGAGGGATGACAATAAATGCAGCCAATTATTATGTTTGATTCACAAGGTTTTTCGATTTCAACAAAAATAGACTCTAAATATTTAGATGAGTAAATCATAAGATCATTGTGAACTACGTAGTTTAAATTTGACCGTAAGTATAAAAGTGCTCCTCCTTTTTTAGCCTCAGTAGGACAATGCTCAATATTAAACCCGTTTATGTATATATCAGTTATATTTGTATCATTTATATATAAATTAGATTCTGTAATACCTATTGCTAAGGGAAAATTATTAAGAGAGCTGATAAGACTACAGAGTTCGTCAATGTGGAATGGTAGAGAAGCGATGTTAAGATGAATATATAGTTCCGAATTGGGAAGCATAGTTTTATTGAGATCAATAAAGTCATAGTATTTGCAATTAACAGAACTGGGAAATTTATTTAGATCTTTAAAGATCTTTTTATGATTACTTGGAGTCTCAAAAGAGTTTAATGAACTAGTAGGTATATTCTCGCATAATAATGTTGACTTAAGCTCCAAGTTGGAAATCGAGCTGAGCGCCATACTCTTAGATAAACAACTATGACAATAAAAATCTGACGAGTCATTTGAAAGAAGATTATAAGAGTACGCATCAATATGGGTACACTTTGCATGGACCCATGAGTTATACAGATCACATTGGATGGCTCTTTGATTATCAGTTATATTTTTATGACAAGTATTGCAGAGAGATTTAAATGCCGTAATCTTTAGAAAAAATATTTGTATGTAAATGCAGTATTAACTAATTAAAGTGACTAAAGTGTAAAATAGAGATTTAAAAAATAAATGCAAAGTAAAAGACTAAATTTAATAATTTAAAACTTGGGTAACCGTTAGCGTGAGTAATCGAAAATAATTTTTAAAACAATACAAAAAAAATAAGAACAATGATAGAAAAAAGGATTGACATTAAAGGTAATTAAAAGCTAACTTTTATAAAATTAAACAATCAAAATAAATTAAAATTAGACAAACCACGAACTAATGTTAAAAGTATCTATGACAACAATAAATATCGAATATAAAAAAACTAATACTATAATATAATATAACTACTGTTAACTGTTACTAATAATAATATTATCAACAAAGATACTAGAACAATAACAAATAAAAATAAGTCAATAATAAATAAGTTTATGAAAATATAATATAAAAATAAATGTAATATATTAAATAACTAGGTATCAAACGAGGACTAATAATAAATACATTGAACTATGAATAAATAAAATAATGTGAGAAAATAAATAATAATATAATGACTGAAAAATAATAACTAATGAATTATAATCATGATTACAAGTTATATCGTGAAGAAAAAAGAAAATTATTTAAAACAAAAAATAAAGAAATAATAAAAAACCAAAAAATAAAAATCTTCTAACACTACTTTTTCTTCGTTCTTTTTTAATTGATTATTAAATTCTTCTTATCTTTTTCTTCTTTTTATTTTTTTACTTTACTTTTCGTTCTTTTGTTTACCTTTTTTTTTTTTTCCTTGCATAATAACTTATCCTCTTGTCAAGATATTACTATAATTTCATACTTTTTGTTTAATTCGGTGTCAGGATAAAAATCAGAAAACGAATTTATTCTATCTTTTTTGATGAAACACTTCAATTGCTGATCTTCAGGCTTAGATTGGAAGCCTGAAGCACAGGCTTTGGTGTTGGTAAACAAGAAAAAGGAACATTAAAAATATATGGTGCACATGCTGGTCGAGTATAGCCACCAGGTACCTTTATCATTTCTGTATTTTCAGGCCAATGTTTTTCACATATAAAGAATTTAGATGGCTCCATAATAAAATTTTTACGTGAAGGAAGCACGTTAATCCATCTCTGTTTCTCAACTTCATCTTTAGGTAATTTAAAAACAGGACACTTATTAAATTTATTATAATTCCCTTTACAATTTACAACACCGCATTAGTTCACCATAATATAAGTAAAAGATTTTCAAAAATTATTACTGGAACGTAAAAGAACACTACAACTTTGATAAAAATAATGGCCTTCGCTAGCGGAGCAAGGAAATCAACTTTGCGCGTCCTTCCGTATAGTAGTCTTTGGTACATGCATAAATACATATTGTTAAAATAAATAAAATATATGATCTAAATACATATATATATATATATATATATATATATATATATATATATATATATATATATATATATATATATATATATATATATATATATATATATATATATATATATATATATATATATATATATATATATATATATTTATATATATATATATATGTTCCTTTCCAATCGTAGCATAAAAGTTGTCTTCGATGGACAACACTCTTCTTCTTATTCTGTAACTTCAGGGGTTCCTCAAGGTTCGATCCTTGGCCCTATACTCTTTTTATTTCCAACTTAACTTAGTTTTCCAACTTATAACTTCCAACTTTAATTAGTGGCTGCTTGCAGCCTTGTTGGAAGCGAAGATGTTTAAAAAAAAAAAAGAATATTCATATATATATATATATATATATATATATATATATATATATATATATATATATATATATATATATATATATATATATATATATATATAATAAAATAAATACCTCTTAAAAAATTATAAAAACAAATTACCAAATTATCCCCATTCCAAGGATATTTATTTAACAATTACTTTTTGTAACTTCACATTAACCAAAAAAATTTAGTAATTAAAAATTTTTTTATAATAATTTATAACTTCCTGTAAAATATTTTTTTCTATAAATTGAATTTTTTTTTGAGATTTAGTAACCCTTCCTGATGATCCAGCAATGGTGAAACTTCAAGTTAAAGAAAAAAGTTAGTTAAGTGTTTTTTACTAATATATTGCTCTGTTCTTTAAGAACATTGAGTACTCTATTTGTAAAATACACTAACATAATTTACATATATATATATATATATATATATATATATATATATATATATATATATATATATATATATATATATATATATATATATATATATATATATATATATATATATATATATATATATATATATATATATATATATATATATATATATATATATATATATATATATATATACACACACGTATATAAACACGGCTGTTTCAAAGTGGACATTCGGCTTCTTGTTATTTTTTCAAAATAATTACTTAAGGGGTATTACTAAAATTTGCATAACTTTTGAAATATTTAAGATAATTTCGTTCTGTAAAAAGAATATGAACACGAATTAAATGTTTTATATTTTAATATTTAATGAATTAATTACAGCTTGCTCTGATTTTTAAATAAACGCACAAAATTACGAACTTGGCTGAATTTCAAAATTTTAATGGCACTTTTTAGCAAAAATAATCAAAAAAATAATATTTCTGATGGCTTATATGTAATATAATCATAGTTAGACTAATTATAAAGCACATTTATTTTAGTTACATAAAATGTGAACGGATACAGGCACTATAATAGGCGGAAGAAAAATATCGCAAAATTTTATTAAAACTTTTTTTTTGTTAAAAAAACTTTTCTTAAAAAGATTTTTTTTTTAAAAAAAAAGATTGAAAGTTTCGAATTATTTTTGCTTAACAACGCATAATAATTTCTTGAAAAATTACACATTTTTTATAAATATACATAATATAGGCAATTTAAATAATTTGATAACTCGTTTTTGTGGATTGTCATAAATAATTTTTTTATAGTTAATATCATGAAAAATAACTTTGCGTAACTTTGCTAAAAACAGAAAAGTGATCCAAAATCATATAAAATATTTTAACAATGCTTATTTTTATTCCGTTTCATGCAAATATTTATTTAACAAGAAAAAATAGATCTATCATATTATTTTTATTTAAACATGAAAGAGTTTATAGAAAAAAAAAAAGTATTACTTTAAATTTATTGAATTTTTATACTTTATATGCGGAATTTTTTAAATACTTTTTCTGCGGAAACTTTTTTTTGCTAAACTCGTGACGTAATGCCCAATTTTACATTGCGTGAAACAGCCGTGTAAAGTGTACATATTTCTTTTATATATATTCATAAATTTACCCATATATACATGCATAAATACATATTATTAAAATAAATAAAAATATATGATAAAGAATAAATGTTAGAATTAAATATACAACACCAACTCTATAATTATGACTTAATACTTTTCCTATTAAAATTAGAAGTTTTTTAAAAAAATGGAAATAAAGTTACTTAACCAAACTTGTTTTTATACAAAAAAAACTTAATAATGCATACTTTCATTATTGGTCGAAGATTTTAAATTAAAGTATTTGCTTGATAATTAGGGTAAGGTGTTTAAAGTTTTTCAAATAAATAAAATATTTAGTCTGTTAATATAATAGTCTGTAACACTTTTTCAACGTTTTTCAATTACCAAATTTTTAACGTTGGTATATGTAACGTTGAATAAACGTTGTTTCATAAATAGCTTAAATACGTTGAAAAAGGAGTAGGTACAAACGGCGGGGTGGAGTGGATCAGCGGGGCGGATCATTTAAACGGTACAAACGGCGGGGCGGATCATTTACACGTTACTAAAGCGAGTCATATTTCATTAAATGAACATAAACAAAAAAAAAAAGATTCAGATATAGTTTAGTTTCATTAAAAAATATTATATTTAGGAGGTATTTGCATATTATGATTTTATTGAACGACAAAAAAAACTAAATAATTTTGACCCGCCAATTTATATCAAGTGATCCGCACATTTACATTAAATGATCTGCCTAATATTTTGATTATTTGGATCAAAGTCTATAAATTTTAATGGTTATTTTACCAAAAACAACGCAATTCGCCACTTTATATCAAGTGATCCGCCAAATTTTATGAAGTGATCCGCCTAATATTTTGATGGCTTAAATCAAACTCTATAAGTTTTAATGATTGTTCTACCAAATAACAACGTGATCCGCCAATTTATATTAATTGATCTGCCTTATATTTTGATTATTTGAATCAAACTCCTTTAATTTTAATAATTAATCTACAATAAAACAACGTGATCCGCCAAATTTTATAAAGTGTTCCGCCAAATTTTATGAAGTGATCCGCCTGATATTTTGATGGTTTGAATCAAACTCTATAAATTTTAATGATTGTATTACCGAAAAACAACGTAATCCGCCATCAATATCAAGTGATCCCCCTAATATTTTGATTGTTTGAATCAAGCTCTATAAATTTTAATGGTTGTTCAACAAAAAAACAACATGATCCACCAATTTATATCAAGTGATCCGCCAAATTTTATGAAATGATCCGCCTGATATTTTGATTATTTGAATCAAACTCCTTTAACTTTAATGATTGTTCAACCAAAAAACAACGTGATCTGCCAATTGATACTTATTGATACGCCTAATATTTTGCCTAATGAATTAAACTCTATAAACTTTAATGGTTGTTCTACAATTAAACAACATGATCCGCCAATTTATATCAAGCGATCCGCCAAATTTTATAAGGTGATCCTAATATTTTGATTGTTTAAATCAGACTATGAATTTTAACGATAGTTCTACCAAAAAAAAAACGTGATCCGCCAGTTTATATCATGCGATCCAGCAAATTTTATAAAGTGATCCGCGTAATATTTTGATTGTTTGAATCAAACTCATTTAACTTTAATGATTGTTCTACAAAAAAATAACGTGAGCCGCCAATTTGAATAAAGTTATCCACCAAATTTTATGAAGTGATCCGCCTAATATTTTGATTGTTTGAATCAAACTCTATAAATTTTAATAATTGTATTACCGAAAAACAACGTGATTTGCCGATTTATATGAAGTGATCCGCCTAACATTTTGATTGTTTGAGTCAAACTCTATGAAGTTTAATGATTGTTCTACAAAAAGAAAAAAAACGTGATTCGCCGATTTATGTCATCAGCTTAGGTTAATTTTCAATTTTAAACATTAAGGTCATCAGTATCAATTTGATCCGCACTTTAATAAATTTTGACCTCACCCGGCAAACATTCAAGCACTTCTTCATTGGTTGATAATGCAGATTTAATGTTTATTGCTTAAAAACAAAATGTTACTTGACAATACAAAAAAAAACGCAATGTATTAAAACCATATAGAAATAACATAGTTTACCTTTAAGAAATATTACCCGTAAACAAAATTATTTTGAATTGGATTTCATGTCACAAACTGTTAGAATATGATCAATAAAGTAAATTTCAAATCTTGATAATTTACTAAATTTAAGCCATACTTCATCAGCAGGCAAACTAAACCAAAGTAATAAATATGGTTTTGCCTGGGTAGCTAAACCTTCAGAATTAGCTAGGACTTTGATCACTTACTTATTTAATCAAGTTAGATATTAAGATAAATCATATTTGTTTGAAACATATAACCCAAAATGTTATCAATGATTAGAATTTATACTTGATTATATATTTTTAACAACTAACATTGTACTCGGAGATGCCAAATATTAAATATTTATTCAAATTTTTATCCCATTCATCCAGATTTTATATTGACCGCCTCATGTTTAATAATATTGTAGATTCTTTACACATTTTCCTAAAATGTTTCCCCGTTTATTAGGATTATTTATTAGGCACCTCAGAGTAATTTAATGTACCATGAGTTACGTTGCAATTTGGTCAAATTTATGATTTTTCATTTTATGATTTAACTCCAATGCTGCGTTTAACACTTAGTATATGACAACACTTTGTTGAAGAAGGACACGTGCAGTTTTCCTTTGGATACAGCTTCGCATTTCCGTTAGGTGGAGAGACTGCAAAAACTTTAAGGCTTGGAATATGTACAACATTAAATGTGTTAGAAAGCACACATATTGATGGAGGTATGAGTTCCTGCATTGGTATATTGGCGGCTGCTTGCAGCTCTGCAATAACAAGCTCTGGACTCTCTACTTTTGGTATGTCATCTGTGTTATCTAAAACATTTAAATTTTCAATTTAAAACATCATTATTAACTTGTGAGTATATCGCATATTTGTAAATATTTACTAAATAATTATAAAATCAAAGGAAAAAAAAAAATGTTTTAAACAAACAAGTTGTTATATATTATATGCGACAAACTGATTAGGAGACTGGTATCAATAAGAGTGTAGGGTCCAAAACCACTACAACTTTGCTTAATTTCTGTCAAACAGAAGGTTTGAAGGCGATGCATTGCAACAACCATCGAATCAACAAGCGCTTCTTTCCAATCCTGAAACTTTTTAATGACAGCATTTATTGATTCTGATACATTTTTTGTAATTATATTATCTGTTAAACCAAAAAATCTGACCAATATAAGATATTAAATATAAGACCAATATAAGATATTAAAATATGTGAGTGTAAGTGGTCAGAAAAATAAATTGAGAATGCTTCGCTCCAAGGTCTCAATGTATCAATTTTAACTTTTAAACAAATCTCACTTTCACATCTGAGAAGTTCCTGCATTTGAGATTTGTAAACTATTTCTGCATGACAAGCACTGTGTTTTTTTAACCAAACCTCAATATCAGACAAAATGTGATTAGAGCAAGATACCAGATTCCATTTTGGTAATACTTTTTTTATTGCTTTGCTAATCCCACTCTCACCGTCTGTTACAATCACAACCTGATTTAGAACTGGTAATTTTTTTTAAAAAGATTTGAAGAAACTTTTATGCGCAGTATCAAACTTCCTGTCATGTAAAACAAATGCTACAGGCATGCAAGGCTTCTCAACAAAATAACTAATTTTAGCCACTAGAATGGATAAATAAAAATCTCCTAAATTAAATGTTGTATCATACAAAATATTTTTTTGAGAGCAGATGACAAGTTGAATGATTAAATTTTGAATTCCAAACAAAACCGATCAGGATAAGTGGAATTGGACCCCACTATGCCAGCTAATGTAAAGTTAAAAAAGATTCAGTGCCTAGTTTTATACTAGCCGCTTTTACACTACGCACATACTTAAACTGTCTTGAATTACTTGGTTGAAATTGGACCTGGCTATCCTTGCGATCGAGAAGAAGGTCCTTGTAAATGTGGGAATCAGCAATAGCATCTCGCACAGAAGAAGCTGTTAGTAAGAACTTGATTAGTTTTCTGGAATTACCTGAAATATATATACACGAACACACGCACATAAATAAATATATATGTATATGTGTGTGTGTATACACTGGCGTATGAAGCATACAACAAGGGAAGGGAGGATGGGGGCTGAACCAGGCAAAGTTTAGAATGACAAAGAGAGGGGCCTACACTACATGAATTTTAATTAAAAACATTATTATTTAAAATTATTATTTAAAGTAAATTTTATATAGTAGTAAACTTACATAAAACTTTTAAAATAAAAACAAAAACCATTATCAAAATGCAAGATATATTTACCATGAGGAACTAAAACTGCAAGGTCGTGGTTACCGATATAATGGATAAAAACCAGATCTGTATGACTTAGATCACAGTACACAAACTTCTGGAAATCATTTGAAGTTCCTGTCGGTGTAACTGTGGTAAATGGATCTTTGTGTAAAGTGGCAAACCCCGAGGAATTTTACTGGACCCATTTTGCTTCCACCTATACCCATCTGCCCACCAATCGCCTAAAAATAGTATATATAAATATATATATATATATATATATATATATATATATATATATATATATATATATATATATATATATATATATATATATATATATATATACACACACAAACACACACACATATACATTGCATATACAATAAACAACCACAATATTTACATGCAACATCACTTGGCAACAAATAAGGAGATAAGGAGAATTTAAAATTTTGTTTGAATTAAAAAGAGCAAGTATAGCCAGAATGACCAAAACATGGTTTAACAACTCATCAATTGTACAGTTAGAAGGTTCCACAGTATAAATAAAAATAGATATGACAGGCAAAAAGATGAAAATTGCTAGAACTATTGGAATTCTTCATATAAATTAAGTAACAGTAATCAGGACAACCAAAATTGTTGAGTTAAAAGAGCAAAAATATGCGCAAACAAACAAAGTTTAGAACATGCAGAGGTAACAATAAAAAATACAGCTGAGAACAAACCAAGTTTATACCGAGATACAAATTCATTATAAACAGGAAAGAAAATTTATAGAACATATTCAAGGTGTTAGCTAGTCTAATCATCAGCCAAATGGCACTGAGTATACTGTAGAATTCCCAATTGGTTTAAAGTTCCCAAAATTCAATATCTTTTTTTTTGGTAGTAGTAGTAGTAGTGGTAGTAGTGGTAGTAGTAGTAGTAGTAGTAGTAGTAGTAGTAGTAGTAGTAGTAGTAGTAGTAGTAGTTGTAGTAGTAGTAGTAGTAATCCTGGTTGCCCTCAATTTATGAATTGCCTAGCTTTGGCGCTACGAATTTTGCCTTCATGTTACAATATTGCCCACGTAACAATATTATGTTGCACGGAATGCTCTCATCTTACGAATCTGCCCTTATGTCACAAAATGTGCGTAGCATGAGGGCAAAAACTGCACTCATGTTAAGTTACATAGTAATATGAGGCCATTTGTCATAAAACATATTTATTTTAAGATAAACAATTAAGTGAGCAAATTGGTCAATTTAAAAATGGCAAAGTTTGATGTATTACTGGAACGATTAAGACTGATATAGTAATAAATTTAGATTGATAATAAAGTTAGAAAGATAACATATTAATAAATAATATTTATGTTGAACATATATGCAATAATATTTAAAATAAATTAAATAATGATATTGACAATATATTAATTAATCAAGATTGATAATAAATCTTAATCTAACTTTATTATCAACAATAAACACAAATTTATTGCTACCTAGGAAGTAATTATGTTTGTTGATTTAACAAAAAACTGTGTTTATTGTTAAATCAACAATGTTATTGTTATAATGTTATAAAATTTTTGTCGGGCAATTATACTAATTAATAATACATTTGAGGTCCTCATTGATGTAAGTTCCATGTTTTTTTGGTACTATAATTAATAGAGATTTATAGAGATAAAGAATAGAATCAGGAGTAATAAAGTAGCAAGCATGGTAAAGAGATACAACCTTAGCAGATGGAAAAGATCAAAAGTAAGATTTGATTCTAGAAGACGAAGTGTAGATGACTCATTGAGTACGTTACTTTCATAAGTATAGGAAGATCTAGATTTCTGTGATAAAGATTCGCTAAAAATTTAGTCTTATCTAAGTTAGAGATGATTCTTTTTCAAAAAAAGAAAAAAATATTATAATTTTATTTTCATTGCAAAATCATAAGTTTAATTTTATAAAAAGTTCTAAAATAGGTGAGACATATTTTCAAAGATAAAAAATTATAACTTTAAAAATATGTTTCACCCATTTTAGCGCTAGATGTTTGGGTTAAATGAGGGCTCCGCACCGGGATTATAGATATATTCCTGTTTATTATAAAATATATTTTTGGCTAACACCCCAATATTGCATAAGTCAACAAATATAAACAGTTTCAAGAACAAATTAGACAAATATTCAGTATTAAAAAAATTAACTTAATAAGTTTTAATAGTAATAAAATTTTTTAATACTAACAAAGAGTATAAAAAATTTAAACAAAAAATACTTTTGGTCTTAAGTCTTCTAAGTAGTTTTTGTTTAAACTTTTAAAATAAATTAAATAATATTCTTTTTATTAGTATATACCTACAGTATCAAAAGTGAGTTGTCAAAGTGAGTTTCCAACTCTTTTGCTGTTAACACATAGCTAAATTTTGTATACTACTACTAATAATTGTTTTTAAGCAAGTACAATAAAAGGGCATTGGCGCTTACATTTAAAAATCATAACAAAGATACTTTTAATTAGCATGTATAAAGTTCATTTAAAAATCTGCAGATTTTTTTTATATTATGTCTTACATTGGCATAATATAAAAAAGACATAAGTATGTAAGTTTGCTATGGAGCCATTTTACAATAATAAATAAATCTTCAAATAAATTATAATAGGAAAGACAATTTTAGCTTCAAAAAAATATTGCATATTAAATGACGTCTTGAAAATATTCAATATAATATTAAATGACATTTAGATTTCCGTTCATATTTATCAATTAGATATCTTGCTATACTGTAGCATACCCTTAAGTAAAGAATAAACTATGCCTAAGTAAAATTAGACTTAACTTTAAGCATATTAAAAGAAATAAAAATATATAAAGTCTTGTAAACTACATGTAGGTCTACATTGTAAATTTCTTTAAATGTGTTTATAGTAAAGTCTAACTTTACTTAAGGCATAGTAATTGATTTCTACTAGTATAATCCGATAACTATGCTATATACTACATTATGGTATTTTAGTATACAAATATATTTACAAAATGCAAATACTATAAAAGTATACTGAAATATTGCTGCCTAACCTTTTCCATGATTTACTTGTATGACATAAACTTCGCCTGCCCTAGGATTATCGAGAATAGTCGGTCTATCTTCATTATTGCTCTTGGCGATAAGATTTGCAATAAAGTCTATCTTAAGATGATTTAAGCAACCTGTAAAAACTGGAGTAGTCATTTCTTTTAAAAAAAAATTTAACAATATGTTGGCTAAGGTTGAATTCGTTTGCAGAAATCTAAGTATTAAAAGTGCCGCGTTACTTGAATGATCCGCCCCGCTGATCCGCCCCGCCCCGCCGATTGTACCTACTCTTGAAAAAGCAGCAAATGTCTAACGTTGATAAACCTTAAACTTTGCGACGTTTTTACAGTGATTATTTGCGTACTTTTTTTCAACGTTAAGTAAACGCGATTTTTTGAGAAGATAATATATGTTAAAATTTATACGCTTATTCAACGTTGAAAATGTGACGTTTAAAAAGTGGTTTATTTTTAACGTTGATAAAGCATAGATTTTGATTCGTCTTTAAAGTGGCTTTTTGCGTAAGTTGATTCGACGTTGAATAAACGTCTTTTTTTGAGAAGCTAAATTACGTTACATTTTCAACGCTTTTTCAACGCTTATTCAACTTTTGAAGTCAGCTGTTTATTCTAGTTTTAATACAAAAATAGAGTAAAAAAGCCATTTTAACGAGTATTCTTTCTACGCAAGTAATTTTACTTAAACATAGAAAAAAGTCACGCAAATAATTTCTTGCAACTTTTATCTGTTAAGCAGATCAGAATAAGACCCTAAGGTAAGTAAACAGCATAACATGCTCATCATAATATTAACTTGAATTATTTTATGTTTTAATGCGATTGTCAGTATAGGTGAAATTACTAAATTTTGTAAATAAATTACTATTTCGGACTAAACTGGGATAACTTTGCACAATGTGCAAAATTACCACAACTGTCTTTAATCATCTAAAATCAATACTTTTTAAAAGTTGAAGTAAATTTTATATATAAGCATAATTATTACATATATTTTTATTGTTTTTATTAACATTTTTTGCTTATTCCTAAATAACACTCATGTTTTTTCCAAATGTCAAGTTGTTACAAAGCCAGAAAATATAAAGACTATACAAATAATGACCTATCGAAATCTCTTGAAGAGGTAAAATGTAAAAAGCTGACAAAAAGCAAGCTGCTGCTAAATATGGCATCAGTCGAAGAACAATTTGTTATAAATTAAAAGGAAAACAAAACTTAAAACCTGGTAAACCATACTTCTTTTCCAAATTCGAGGAGGCTGCTTTTGTGAAGTGTACTATTCAATTGAGTGATTTTGGATTTCCAATTGGTAAAGAAGATTTACGTCATATTATGAATAATTATCTAATTAGTTCAGGAAAAAAAGTAAAAGAGTTTAAAATCTTTCCTGGGCCTGATTTAGTTAACTCATTTTTACAAAGACATCCACAACTTACAAGTAAATTTGTGCCCAACTTAAAAAAAGCTCGAGCAATGGTTAATGAAGAATTTTTAAAGGATTATATTCAGCAATTATCAAAAACTGTACAAAATGTACCTCCAAGCAACATATATAATTACGATGAAACAAATTTGAGTGATGATCCAGGTTCAAAAAAATGCTTGGTAAAGAGAGGTAATAAATACCCAGCAAATATAAGAAACACTTCTAAGACAAGTATTTCTATTATGATATCAGGTAATGCTGCAGGTGAAGTTCTACCGCCGTTTGTAGTTTATAAAGCTGTAAATCTGTGGTCAACTTGGTGTGAAGGAGGTCCTAAAGGAGTCAGATACTTTAACACTATAAGTGGTTGGTTCGACGAAGCAGCTTTTGAAGAGTAGATTTTTTCTATAGTTTTACCTTCTTTAAAAAAATTCAGGAGTTAAAGTTTTGTTAGGCGATAACTTATCCTCTCATATCTCTCCAAAAGTAATTAATGCCTGTGAAAAAAATGAAATACTATTTGTTTGCCTGCCACCTAATAGCACCCATATAACTCAACCTCTAGATGTGGCTTTCTTTAAACCTTTAAAAACAGCTTGGCGTAGAATTATTACAGAGTACAAAGATTCTCCTGCTGGCTGCACAAAAACATCTCTTGAAAAACAACATTTTCCAGAACTTTTAAACAAGTTATTGATTGCTATAGAACCAAATCAGGCTAACAACTTAAAATCAGGTTTTAGAAAGTGTGGTATTTATCCAGTAAATGTCAATCAACTTCTCACACAATTTAGAGAGAGAGAATCGTACGATAAAGAATTTTTAAAAGACAGCTTTAAGATTTTTTTACAAGAAAAGTATAAACCCTTGCAGTCTTCAGAAACCAAACAACGAAAAAAAAAGCCTTTTGTTCCTGCAGGGAAAAGTGTTGGCACAGAAGATTTAGAAAAGTTTAGTAACAGTTTTGATATTGGCTCAAAGTTTGCAAAGAAAAAAAACAACTGAATAAAAACACGAAGAGCATAAAGTCAAAAGTTCAATCTGAAGAAGATCCGAAAGAGTGCCATGATCACAGTTCTAGCTCAAAATCATTGAGTGGCATTGAAAATAAACTTGTAAAGAGATATAATAAGAATAAGAAATAAAACTCAGAAAATTTGAAACATGTGAACTTTTTCCTTGATAAATTACAAATGCCAAGGAAAACAGTGCTTATGTGAAGCCAATGGTAATAATATTAAATGCTTGTTTGACACACAAGAAAATTTTTATGAATGGGACAATACTTGTTTCACATTAAGAAGCCTCAAAAAATAACCTAAACCAGAGAACTTTACAAAGTACCTCTATTAGACTTTCATTTCTGTTGAAGTTTGTTTATTTAGCTTTTATTTTTTATTTTAAAGATATATAATTGCCTACATTAAAAGAAATTTTGTGTTTTTAGTTTTTAATGTGACTATGTTTCTTTTATCATGTTAAACTTTTTATTAACCAAAACAATGGTAAATCTGATTTTTTTTATTTTGATTTTAATTCGTCATTAAACTCTTGTTAAAATTTCCTTTAAACAGTATAATAAAAAGAGTTTAAATAGCAAAATTCATATAAACGGTAAAGTTTTTTTCAAATTTTATAGGGCTGTGCAAAGTTATCCAAAACCCCGGTTAACTTAAAACATAATTTAGACACCTATAAAAAATCCTTCTTGGTTAAAATAGTTAAAAAAATGGTTTAAAAAATGGTTAAAAAAATAAAATCTAATAATAACAGTTTTTGAATAGTCCAAAGAAAATTTTTGGCTAGTTTTTATAAATATTAGAGATGTTTTAAGCTAATTTTTAGAAACACAAAGCAAAAAATTTCAACTTTTTGTGCAAAGTTACCCAAAGTTACGGTACTGTATTACGAAACGAATATACTTAGAGTAATTTAAATTTGGAATGTTAAGGTAATGTAAGAACCAGGCGGTCTCCGATTCGAGTTTTATTTTGTTTTATTCACGATAGTTGTATATTATTTACTGAACTTTATTTTTATTTTAATTAACAGCATTGTTTTAAGAACTTTATATACTTTTAAATACTAATTTTAACTTTGTAACAAATAAACAAACAAAAAACAACAACAAAAAAAAGTTGCAAACATATTGAGAAAAAAATAAAATAAAAATAAAAAAGTCATTAACAATATAAAAAACAAGAATTAAAAAAAGAAAAGTTATAAAAATAACAATAATATTAAATGGATGCATGTGTAGTATGCGTATTTTAAAATTTTTTAAATATATTATTGGAGGTAATCATCCTTTAGCAATTGTTTGGCGTTTTTGTCGACGGTATCGTAAACACTCTTACCTTTTGTAACTTCAAAAACCTTTGGACAATCTGAAAGTGTATTAGGAATTACTTCAATACAATATTATATTTGACGGTTTAAGATTTCATTAATTATATTTGATAAATATAACTTAATGGTCAATAAATGTGTTATTTAGAATTCTTTGGTTCTCTGTGACAAGACTTAATGGTCTTTTTTGAGTGTCCGCGTTCTTTATTTTTATTCTTTATTTTTTTAACGATATCTTTACTTGTAGTTTCTCTTTTGTATATATTTGTTATGCATATTAAATATTGTAATAAAGAACAAAAAAAAACAACACAATAACAACAACAACAAAACTACAGAATAGTATATACAATGCGTAGATTTAGTCAAGGCTTAGCTGGTATTTATTGATTAATGCAATTATAAATTTGTCACCACAACTTACATAAAAAAAAATATAAAGAGATTTAAGTTTGTAAGTTAAAAAAAAATGTTAAGTTTGTTGCGACTGAAACTATGAATGACGCTTCTCAAGATTTGAAAGAGTTATCCAAAAATCCACTACAAAATACTTTTATGATGTACCTGCGTCATGTAATAATACCTGGCAAAGACACCTATATTGTGTGATGTGTCATCTAGCAAAGACGAGGGTTTTTAAAGCTAAATGGTACAGTTAGTTGCATTTCTATAGACATAGGCAAAGTGTTGGATGTAGTTTTGATGAGTCTGTTTTCTAAAAAATGTTGGAAAATTTACAAAATGACAGACTTGTGATAAAGTTTACTCATATAAAATTATAGATAATGTTAATAACGTAAAATTTTTCTTTATCAAAACACCTTTTAAATTGATTTAAATTCTAAGAAATAACACTTTACTGAAGTAGTTTTTACAAAATGTTTTGCGTTTTGCTTATTTTCTCAGTTTGCATTTTTTCCAAGTTTAATAAAATTTAGAAATGATAATTCTGGAACTATTATAGCATTTGAGATAAAATTTTCACACAACATCCAAAATAAATTGTTTCATGTTATAAACCAAATCCTTGATCTAATTTTTTTGTATTACCCATGCTTAGCATATCAAAAGTACAATTTTATGTTAGAAATTCAGACAAAAAAATTGGTTTTTAAAAAATTTAAACAGGGATCATTTCCAAAACAATTTATGAATTTTTTTTGGTTCATTGCATGCATGTAGTGTTACTGAATAATGTTTAAAAGTTAATTCACCAATCCAAAGAAGTTTTCCAAATTTGAAGAATTTTTAATTTCTGCCATTTAAAATCTACCTTTTAAGGTAGAAAATTATACAATGACAAATCCTTTTTTTTTAATATGATTTTCTTTCTCAAAAAGTAGAAAATTATACCTTACCAAGGGTATACCAAATATCTATCTTAAGGGAGAAATTTCTACAAACTCGCAAACTTTGACTATTGAATTTTCTCATATACATGAAAAGTTTTATACATTTGATTAAGCTACCACGCTGTCGTCTTAAATCCAAACTGGTTAAATTTATTTTAAAGTATTTAAGGCGTTCTTCGTATGATAAATCGTTTAACTCTGAAGAAGTTCTTGTTACTTTGCGTTGAATCTTTTCAAGCTTTTCTATATCTTCCTTTAAATATAAGCACATTATAACATTTGCATATTCTAAAATTGTGCGTTTATTATGCTAAATGTTCTTTTTATCAGACCAATTATCAAATTTCAAATCTGATCTTATTGTGATTCCAAAATCTTTTTCTTGATTCGATGATGCTTGACTACATTGTAATAAAACGTTCGGAATAAACTATATTATAATAAAAGCAGAAACTAGGCATTATGTTGAGAACATCATTAAACCACTTTTTTTAAATATTTACAAAAAAGAAGTAGTTTTTCATTTTTCTTAATTCACTTATGTTAGGACATTCAGTAAAAAATTCAAATTTAATAAATACATAAATATTTACAACTGATGATTATTTGTTTTGTAGAAGTAAGAAATGCAAATCGAGTCAAAAACAAATGTTAGTATAAATTCCAATCTATTTGGTTATCTCAGCATGCCACATTAAATATGCGACGCCCCGATCTTTTTTTTCCTAAGCGGTAGCTCCCATAATCGGTAAAAGTAAATTAGTTCTAATTTACCTTTAGCAAAATTCAGTAAAATAGCAAAATCTAGTTAAAGTTTAGCTTCCAGTAACAGAATTATAGTATAATTCAATTACAAACTAGGGTGCAGCGTTTTGCAATGAAGAAAAAAAAAGTCTTGGTAAAAATATATAATAGTGAGGGAAAGTTGTCCTGACATACTATAAGTAATGTGTAAAGTTTTCAGTGGGATTGTGATAGATCTTGAGGGTCCTTAGTAAGCTTTGGGAGGGGGAATGGAGAATCAGCATGTAAAGTTTGCATGTTTGCGTTTTGTGCGATGTTTGAGTGGATATACTGTTGAAAGTACATGAGACATCCAAATAATAATCAAGGATATGGTAGAATTGATCATGAAAAGTCAACGAATTTATATAGAAAGCAATTGTAATGTAAACTGCTCGAGGCATAATTAATCAAAGTAGGCATAAAATCAATAAAAATGTTTGTTTAATGTTAATTGCCTAATCTTATTTGTTTTGGTTGTATCTCATACCAGTCAAAATGAATGTTTGAAACAATATTTTAACAGAAATGAATGCTTATGGTTTCAACAAATAATCTATACTTGACTCGTATAAATCACACTGGATCAAGTTACCTACTAGTAGTTAGTTCTATCGAGAGACGCGATAGTCCAACTTAGTATTAAAAACTGGGATTATGCTGCGAGCCTCTAAACGGAATTGTACAACATCATCGCGAGCTGATTGTCCACAAAGAGCGATGCCTCCGTAACAATCTTTACGCACCGCTCAACTGATTGAGTGTGACACAGATATCTATCAAACTCAGCAGTAGAGTCTCCATGAGTTGCTACAAATAGTTGAATATCAGCTTCTGTTACGTTTATAGTCAGGGGTGGTTCTGTTACTGCTGTATCTTTCCAGACAATGAGATTGAAATATTCAACAGCATCAAAGTTTAGCTTTGCAACCCCAAACTGGCGGAGAGTAGACAATTTTTCCAGACGTGCTTTGAGAATTCGACGTAAGCCTAACTCGCGGATGTTTTTTTTTTCATTGCTGATCATTAACAACAACATATTTTCGGGGTGTCCGAAGTACCTATTACGTTGCAGTACAGGGTCTATAATGTCTAACAACTCTTGAGTCAGGTAACGCGACAACTGAATTGTGTGCAAAAGATGTCTCGCACCATCTTTAGATGACGGATGTATTTTAATGCTGAACCAAAGAGGAACATAAACTTTTACGATATATGTGACCAAATTGTTTAAGATTGATTGAAGACTCTTCACTAGCGACATACAGACGTAACACCCTATTGGCTGTGGTAAGCCACCATGAATGGTTTAAAGCTCCAGGGTTTCTTTTATACAGAGCCGGCGAATATTCTTTCTTCGATACGGCTTCACAAATATCCCACATATTATTGGTTGGTGCTGAGATTTTGCCGAATTTTATCAAATAACACAACTGGTATTGTCTGGCAGTTTGCTAGCGCTTTATCAATTGGTCCAATGAACGATCGTGAACCTGACGTCGATCCGTCTAAACACTTTTGCATGTAACATGCAAATTTGCCACTGCAGCGGCTTTCCCTAATCTTTTTGCAATGAAGTAGCAATAAAATTTTTAATATCCTTTGCTGTAGATCCCCTTGGATCATGACCAAGATACAATGATCCCGGCTCTTGAATTAAAGATATGTGTTCCTCGGTAATAATGCGACGGTAAAACTTTGAACCTTCTTTATTTTTGTTCATAGTTTTGTACCATCAAAGTAAATGTCACTAACTATTTTTGATTCTTGAGATGGTTTCATATCGATACGCTTCCTTTTACGTTCTCGCCATATTTTGCTGGAATCTATAAAAATGGATGAATCGTTTGCTGTTACAATATCATAATCCTCCAGCACTGCGGTAGCTATTGCTGCTGCGGACCGTTCAGAATTACCATATCTGTTGCAAGTACATGCTAATGTTGGAAGTTTTCGACGCGATACTGATTTTACATTACTCGAAGGAGTAGCTGATGTACAGAGTTGACAAAATTTAGATTCTTTATAATAATTACCATTTAAAAATAACAGGTTATTATTTTTAACAAAAAATCTGATATAAAAATAAGTAAATCGGAAATATGAATAAGTAAATTGGAAATATAAACAAGTGTATTTCCTGCACAAACAAGTAGTTTTGATATACAAACAAGTTGCACTGATGCACATGCATGTATTTTTTTTATAAACAAACTAGTATTTTAAGTGCACAAAGATGCATATTAAATACACAAAAAAGAAGTTTTAACGGAACAACAGCTATATCTGCTGCATAAAACGTTTTATAAGACGCACAAACAAGTTTATTTGATAGACAAGTATATCTGGTGCAGAAACAAGTAATTCTGATACACAAAAAAATAATTCTGCTTTACAAGCAAGTAGTTCTGATGCACATACAATTTTATCTGATGCAAAAACAACTATACCTGATTGGAAAAAATTTATACTGTGCACAAATATGTAGGTCTAATGCACAAATAAGTAGTTCTAATGCTCAAACAAGTAGTTCTTATGCACAAACATGTTGTTTTTATTCACAAACCAGTAATACTTATGCACAAACAAGTAGATCTAAAACACTAACAAGTAATTCAAATGCACAAAAAGTTAGTTCAAATGCACAAACAAGTTTATCTAATACACAAGCAAGTAGTTTTCATGTTGAAAATATTTTAATACAATAACTTGCACTTCAGATGCACAAACAACTATCTGATACATAAGTGTGTATAGATCCTCCACAATGCATTGGAAGTTAGAATAACAGATTGTGAAAATGCTTTATCCACTAATTATTTTGTTTCTTAGTAAGGTTCACACAATTTGATTATTAATTATTAAGAAATAATTATACAAAACTTTATTATTTTACGAATATTTGAACGTAAATTCATAACGTTTTAAATGTCACTAAAAATTTATTAAAATAGTAATAAATATGCAATTAATCACGTTACTAAAATGTTATTTTTTTTTGTTTGTTGATACTTTATTTCAATTGATTTCTTTGAGTAATATGCTCCTTTAAAGCTTTTTCGATGCTTTTCCAAAAGGTGTTCTTTCTCTACTTGATCTAAACATTTGTCTTTGATGTCTCCGATAAACTTGATATCTTGCTTCTATTTTGTTCCAATGCTCTGATGGAATGTTTAGCCATTCTTGGAGTCTGTTTAATTTTAACAGATGAACGAGCAACCATGACTTATTGCGGATGAAAGATGATAAAAAAGGTTTTAATTTGTCATGCAAATAGTATTCGGAGGCTAAGCTTTTTTAAAAAATAAATATTTGAGGTCTTGGTAAGTTTATAAGTTTCTGACCCATCGTAGTCTTTTCTCCAAAACTCAAAGAGTCGTTGAACAAGACAAAAACTATTAGTTCTTAGATAAGTATCCTGGGTGTCATTTGTTGAGAGTTGGTGACTACAAAATAGGTAACATCATTGCATCCAATTTGCAGGAGCGCGTTCATAAGGAACGCTTAATAATTCGTACGTTGGTATGAAATATTAAGTAGTTCGTTATGATTGTTTATATTGATATTCGTTGTAATATATATATATATTATTTTAAAACATCAAGTAATACAGTTTCTCTCAATGCAAATAATATTATTATATAAGAATTTTCCATTACGTAAATCTCATTGTTCCAATGAAAATAACATTGATATAAGCAAAGTTCTATGAGTTACTTTATTTCAGGTATACTTAGTTTTGTTAAGTTTTTATATGATAAATTATTACTTAATTGTTCTAAAAGTATTACGGTTGCTTCACCATACACTTGTTTATGGCTTATAAGAAATACAAAACAACATGTGCTCTGCGCGAAACGGCGGAATTAACCTTGATGAAGGCCAATATGTAAAAACTATGTTTTAGACGCCATTTTTAAAATTTAAAAATCAAAAGAAGCCAATCAACCGCTGACGTCAATAGTAACAATTTTATATAAACTATAACGATTAAAAATTATTGTAATATTTTACAAGCTGATGATGCTGGTATCCATAAACCAGCAAAAATTTCTTATATAATAATATTATTTGTATTGAGAGAAACTGTATTACTTGGTGTTTTAAAATAATATATAATATACTCTCATACAATATGTCATCTTTCAAAAACAAAAAAAAAAAAAAAAAAATGTATATATATATATATATATATATATATATATATATACATATATATACATACATATATATATATATATATATATATATATATATATATATATATATATATATATATATATATATATATATATATATATATATATATATATATATATATTTTAAAGAAAAACACGATATTTTCAAATCTTGACATGTTTCGTAGTTAACATGCTACATTTTCAAAAGATAAAATTACAATTTAAAACTCTAGATATAAATATTAAATCAAAATTTGAAGAAATTCAAAAAAGTGAGAGAGTCCTTGGAAATACAGTTTCACCAGTGTTCTCCAATTGAAGGTGATTACGTCACATTGTCGTTTTGGAAACCTCATTTTTCTTATTTAAGACCCAAGAACACATTACATTGAAGTTTTATTATTTGTTTGTTTTTTTAACGGTTTTTTATATTACTTGAATAACGAGGGTATAAAAATATTGTAATTTAATATAAAGAAATTTATAAGGATAAGTTTACATACTATACCAGAAGTTTCAACTTAATTAAATTTTATAAAAACTTATCTAACATGTTAACTTTTAAAAATAACAGAGAAATAATAACAGACAAATTGAATTGTTACAAACCAATAAAAATTATAATACAAATTATGATATCCTAAATAGCAAAAATATAAAAATAAAATTATAAGTAAATAAAAAACAAAAAAAAACAACAAAAAAACAAACAAAAAACAAAACAACAACTAGATAGACAAATGAATATTATAATGGACAGCTTGTTTAT
>NC_088925.1:29725000-29802500 GCF_038396675.1 Hydra vulgaris | reverse complement strand
TAGTCTTTGATTTGAAAAGATCTCAATTTGTAAGGTTCTTTTACATTATTTTTATTATTAAGTTGTAACAATATTAATATTACTGTTAATATGTTTAATGATAACAGTTAAATTAAAGTGGATAATATTAGGCTCAAAGAAGTTATTAATGTAAATGCTATTAATGTAAATGCTAATAGGCAATTTGAAAATAGTTGTTGTCAAGTGTAAGAGATAGATGGAAATAATCGTTGTTGAAATTTAAGAAAACTGACTTGCCAGAATTCAGTGTCAAGCAGTGTTAATGTCTGTTAATTTGATTTTACTTTAAACAATTTAGAAGAAAGCAAAGTATGAATTTTTCTATTTATAGTAACAATTAATAACAGTTTTAAATTTAAATGATTTTAAATTTTTTATATTTTTATTATTTTAAAACATAATTTTTTTTTAGTTGCCTTTGTCATAACTTGATTAGTTTGCCTACTGTTGAAACATGGTTTTAATTTTGTAAATTTAATATGATGTGAAATTTACTCTATTAATCATTAGTCAACAGTTAGAGAGAAGCTAGAGTTTAAGAAATGCTGGAAATTAAATCAAGGTGAAAATAACTATGTTTACTGATAACATAATAAAACCAGTTATTACTATTTATTGCGTGTGTTTTTACTTTTTTCAACATGCTGCTTTGGAAACACTTTCTTTCTCTCCCTCTCTCTGAGATGAGAGGGAAAATTAATAAAACTTATGTAACTGCTGAGCTCTTACGTATTTCTTAGTACCACAAATGATAATGACCATTTATAAGAAATATTTTACGAGTTGCTTGCTATTTTATAGTATAATTGTTCAAATTGTTTAATTATGGTTGTCCTTTGATTGTTCAAATATTTTAATAAATAAAATCTTTTTAGTCCAAGTATTTTCGTTAATAAAATATCTTATTTGGTTGTGGTGTTATTTGCCAGTGTTACTACATTGTGTTGTCTAGCCTTTTTATAATCTTTTCTTTTTTAATTACTCTGGAGACACAGTAATGTGTGCTTACAAATATTTTATGCTATGCGCTATTGTTACTATGTTTTGTGTTGATAGACCTAGGCTGTTATAGCTATTTTTTTATTCTTTATATTTTTTGTTATATTGTTATCCTAATTCTACTAACAATAAAATGCAAATAATACTTTTGTTATTAAAAATTGTAATTTAAAAAAATTTTTTTTTAGGTATTTGCTGGCTTTACTTGACTTTCTTTTCATACGCCCAATATTGTGTACTTAGCGCAAATAAAATACTGTAAAAACAACGTTAATGTAAAAAATGGATTGTTGCTATGCAAAATTAACTACCATAGCAACCAAGTTAAAACATAAATAAAATTTGAACGGGGACTTAAGGGGACGAGCAATCAATGGAAACTCGATTGAAGCATCATATAGTTCAAATAAATATAAGACAGCACACGGTGTGGTAATTATTAGTCATAGTGCGGCAAAAAATAAATTTCTCAAGGATTTTTTTTTTAGTCTGTGATTTTCAAAGTATAACTTTGATAACATGCAATGACAAATTTTGTTTTACACAATTGTTTTTCTTATCTCTAAATACTCTAAAATAACATGTACTAATTTTTTGTTTTAAAAACGTAGGTGTAATTAAAATATCACACAATGTCACCAAAATTACTATTTTATATATATATTTTTATTTTTTTTTAATTTCAATATTTAAATGCTCAGAGTCCTGGTAAATAAGGGATTTAATAAAAATAAATTACCAATATATTTCTCCAAATATATATATATAGATACTAAAATTGTATAAGCTTTTAAGATTAGACAACTAAAATTTTTCCCATTTTGTCCACCTACTGGCCCACTGTGCGTAGGACCAAAAAGACACAAAAACATTTGAAATTAGAATTTTAACGTAATGAAATCCACAAGTTCAACTTTCAGAGGAAAAGTTCAAAGCAGGGTCAGTTGATACCACTGACCCTGATTTGAACTTTTTCTCTGAAAGTAATTCAAATAATTGTGATAAGCAAATAATTGTGATTAGCATTTAAGCCACCAATAATAACAATAGTCTAATAATGAATAAAGAGAAAGGACACAGTCAATTTGATTAGAAATATAATGGAAAAGTGTGCAGTCTTGAGAGGAGAATGATAAAGAACAAAGAGAAAGGTGATTGAGTAAAGAGGTGCTATTATAAAAGCACATAAAAATCAGAGAGCTACCGTATAGTTTTACAGAGTTTCAGAAAATTTTATTACCAGCCTGCCTCTAACACATTAAACTGAAATTTAGAGCTACACCTACATTAGGAGTTAAAAAAAAAGTTGCATAGTAACTAACAAGAAGGTACAAGCAAAAACCAAGAAGTAGAATCAAGAAGATTTAGCTTTCATAACTTAAAGCAAGAGACACAATGTAACATCTACACCAGACTAAAAAAAGGGTGCAAGGCTGATTAACAAAACTTTTTTACTGATCATCATCATCATTATCATCATCATCAGGCTTTAGCCTTCCTCTTTTATGCTGTTTCTCTGTTTTCTTAACTAAAGCTCATTCATACAATATGTAAGGCACTCTCTTCAAGTTTTCTTACTTCTAACATTATTTTTTACTGAAGCTACTACCTCTCTACATGCTGATACCTAAATTAATTTAATCTTTTCTAACAATCGTTGTTCGATACAACGCTTTTTTTAATCTGTCTAAGATTATGCCTCCTTTTCTTGTCTTGCTAGAGTCACACCACACATCCATCTGATCATCTTCTCTTATAGCAAATACTACACCATAATTTATATGGTGTAGTATTTTGTAATTTATATGGCGTAGTATTATTTATAATTTATTATAATTTATATGGTGTAGTATTTGCTGAAAGAGAAAATGATCCTTAGTATTTACTAAGGTATAAACCGTAACAATGATTATAACAATGAAAGGATATTGTATCCCAGCATTTAAATAAATAGCAAACATTAATGTTTATATCCATAATATGTATGCATAAAGTGAACCTTGGAAACTTTTATTCCTTCGGGAATAAAAGTTTGGGAACTTTTTTAACTTCTCTTCAATTTTAAGCCAAGCCTCATTCAGAAGAACCGGCAGTTGCAATGGCATTGAAAGTTTATTCTTTTATTAAAAAAAGAGACAAATCTCTTGAAGCTGTACTTTTAAGAATGATTGCACAAGATGGCATTCCTTTCAATAAATTTTGTACATTTGAAGATTTAAAGATGTTATTAAAAACAAAAGGGTTCATAGAGTTACTAAAATAACCCAAAACTTTTAACAAAAAAGTAGTGGATTATGCCAATAAAATAAGGAAGAAGTTGTAAAGGAAATTTCGCAGAATAAGCTCAATAAAAAAGTTAATAGCCTTACTACAAATGAATGGACATCAAATAAAAACCGCCGGTATATAAATATTATTACTCATGGAAATGACGGTAATTTTTGGAATGCTGGATTGACTCGGATTCATGGATCCGCACCTGCTGAGGTATGCACAGAACTAATTAAAAAGAAGCTTTTAGAATTTAATATAGCTTTGTCAAACATCGTGTGCAAAACATCAGACGGAGCTGCCATTAACAAGAGAACTAAAGTTACTTAATAAAACTCATCAGTTATGTACCGTAGATGACCTACAGTTGGCAATCATAAAAGTACTTAATAATATTAGTTCAGCAGATGTACAAGATGTTAATGAACATGATGGTAATGTATTACTTAATGTTGATTCTGATTATTAGAAAATTGAACTTAAAAATTTTGAAGTAGACCACAATGATATTGACACTTTATTAAAACTTAAAGATGCTGTTCGAAAAAGTCTGATAGATTTAAAAATTGGTTTTAATAAAAGTGAAGTAAATTAAACTAATGTAAGCAATTATCGTCCCATATCCATTCTCTCTGTACTTTCAAAAGTTTAAGAAAAAATTGTTTATAACAGAACCTATAGTCATCTAACTAAAAATAATCAAATATATAACAACCAACATGAGTTCAAAAAAATAACTCTACTGAACATGTAGTTATTCAGCTTACAAAAAGTATAGCTAAATCCTTTGAGAATTCTCAATTCACTTTGGGAGTTGTAATAGATTAGCAAAAGCTTTTGATACAATTGATCATGAAATTCTTCTTAACAAATCATTATACTATGGAATAACTGGCAGTGTTTTAAAGTGAGTTAAAAATTATCTAAGAAATCGCAAGGAATTTGTCTACGTTTATTCTAAACGGAAGAGTAAATTTCTTGATATTAAATGTGGAGTTCCTTAAGAGTCAATACTGGGACCACTGCATTTCCTTATTTACATAAACAATCTTTATAAAGCCTCAAACTTAATGACAATCATGTTTGCAGATGACACCAACCTGTTTTTATCCGATAAAACATTAAATCTCTATTTGCAAGCATGAACAACGAACTAGTTAAAACCTCTGATTAGTTTAAAATAAATAAATTACCTCTGTATATTGATAAAACCAAATAAATTCTTTTCCATCCCAACAACAAAAAACCAGTGGCGGATCAAGGAGGGGGTGTAGGGGCTAGGGGGGGGGGGGGCTATAGCCCTGGGCCCTACAATTTTAGGGGCCCCGATTCAAAGTAAATAATTTTTTATTAACTCTGAAAATTAAATCTTTTATTAACTTAAAAGAGCCAAAGTTAAATTTACTAAATTGTCTGAAAACAAAAGCACTAAAATAAAAAACTGTCAACAAAAACGCTGCATTATATATTTTTTCCGGTCTTTGACAACGAAGGAGCGCAACTACTTCTACAAAAAAAAAATTACTAGATTGGTAGCAGCGCCTTATAGCAATAATTGAATGTAACATTTGTACAAATTGCTACAAAAACAATTCCCTTCGGAAAATTATTAATGACTTGAATAATTGTATTGTTATTGAAAATGCATTAACGATTGCAATTCTACAATTCTTTTGTACTTCCGCACAAAAGAGTTCTTGTGTGAATGCATTTAATAGCTGAAGCGCTAAATTCGTGAAAGAGAAAAAAGGAACAGTTTAACACTTTTCAGGTTATACAGTTATAATTAAAATGCTAAGAAAATATGAAAGCGCAGCTTCTAAAAGAAGATTAAAGAAAGAGAGAGAGGAAATGGTAGCTAAACTTCCGAAAATGACAAATTTTTTTTCATCAAACCAAACTAATATGCAATTTCCACAAACTGTAGATAATAATAAAAACAATGAAAGAAAAGATGAAAAAAATAACACGGAAAATGAGGGAGCCTGCCAAGGTCCTTCAAATGAAATTCAAGAAGTTGAAAGTGTTGAATCTACAATGCATAATAATGAGCTTGACAACTTTTACTATCTTTAGTGACACCTCTAACATCTGCTAAACAAACAATTTACTCTTTAGGCAGTTAATATTTTTATTCTATAAATTGTCACTTATTATTTTTTTATTAGGCTTATTTATCATGATTTTTTTCCTAGATACCATTCTACGCGAAGACCCTGCTTTATGGCCATTACAATTAAAGGAAAATGAACGTATGAAGTATTTAAACAAGGGGTATGCTTTTTTTCAAAATAAAGACTCTAATTTCGAATCTTCGAAGCGGATGTTCAATAACCAGTACAGATATTATTCGGTTAATTATTTTCAAAAAGTGATGAATAATGGCGAAAAGTGTGACCGAAAATGGTTAATGTTTTCTGAATCCACTGGATGTGTATTTTGTTATGTTGCAAGTTGTTTTCAACCGATTACGACAACGTATTTGTCAAAAGTGGCTTTTACAATTGGAAAAAAGCTAAACAAACTATTTTCGGCCACGAAAACAGCAAGGAACATATTCAATGTATGATTAAGTGGATAGAATTCATAAAAAAAAAATACTCATGTTGATGAATATATGGTAAGCCAGATTAAAAGGAAATTTAATTATTGGTCTGCAATCTTAAATAGAATAGTAGCGGTTATTCGTTTTTTAGCCGGAAGAGGTTTAGCATTTCGAGGCCATAATGAAGTTATAGGATCGTCAATTAACGGAAATTACTTAGGCATGTTAGAACTGTTGACTCAATTTGATCCAGTTTTAAAGCAACACATTGACACTTTTGCAAATAAAGGTAAAGGTAATGTAAATTATTTGTCAAAAACTATTTGTGAAGAGCTAATTGATATTATGTCTCAAAAGGTTTTAACGCACATTATTACCAAAATAAAAAAAGCAAAATACTGGGGAATTATCGTAGATTCGACTCCTGATATTTCTCACGTGGATCAAATTTCTGTGATATTTCGTTATTATCTAAATGGCCACGTGTATGAACGATTTTTTTGTTTTCTACAAATTAAAAGCCACGACGGTAAATCTTTGATTACTGACATTTTAGATCTACTGGAAAGATATGATATTGATATAACCAATTGTCGGGGACAGGCGTACGATAATGCAAGCAATATGTCTGGAAAATATTCTGGATTACAAGCACGTTTAAAAGAGCGGAGTGAATTAGCTTTTTATATCCCCTGCGTTGGGCATTCTTTAAATTTAGTAGGGCAGTGCAGTGTCAGTAAGTGCATCAATTCTATCAACTATTTTGGCGTTCTCCAGAGTTTGTATTCATTTTTTGTAGCTTCAACACATAGATGGGATTTATTGAAAGAAAATCATGCTACACTCAAGCGCCTATCAGATACACGATGGTCATGTAGGTCAGATGCTTCAAAAAGTTTAGTAGAAAATTTTGATGGGATTCATGCAGCGCTATGTCATATAGCTGAGGATACAGAAGAAAAATCTGATACTCGTCATGAAGCTTTGTGTTTATCAAATAAGATCACTAAGCTAGAGTTTGCATTCATGGCTGTACTTTGGCATCACATACTTAAGAGGTTTAATGCAGTTAGCAAATTTCTTCAAAAAGTTTAATTAGATTTGCATACAGCAAGCAGTATGTTACTTTCACTAATTGACTTTGTAAAAAACTTACGAAACGACTTTACAAGATTTGAGAATGAATCAAAAAAACTTAGCTCGTTTATTGAAAAAGACTATTCGGATAAGAACAAAAGAAAGGTAATTAAAAAATTGAGCAACGGAGAAAACCAAGTTCTTTAAGCGCATCCGGTTTTTTTTTCGCATAAAAAAGATAAATCTGAGACTGAAAACACATTGGTTCCTCTGCATGTTTTAAATTGGATTGTTGAAACCGATATTATTGACATATTTCTAAATGTTTATATAGCATATCGCTTGTTTCTAACTATTCCCAAAACAAATTGCGAGGCTGAGAGATCATTCTCTACGCTTAAAAGAGTTAAGAACATGCACCGATCAACAATGGTCCATAGTCGTATAAGTAATAGAGCAAGATTAATTATTAAGTCAAAATTATTAGAAACTTTGGATTTCAGCGATGTGATTGCAGAGTTTGCGGGGAAGAAAAGCAGAAAAAAATCACTTATTTTAATTCAATAAAATAATTATAAAATTTGTTTATAAATAAATACCAGTGATAGCGTTTTCAAGAAAGTCTTTGTTTTACTCATTTTTGTCGTTGTTAGTGGAACGGGCCTCCTTCTTTTAAATAGCCCCGGGCCCCGAAAAGTCTTAATCCGCCACTGCAATAAAACAGCTACTGCCGAAAGAGCATATCTTATCTTTTTATAGACATACTAATAAAAAAAGTAAGCTTCACAAATTTCTTGTGTATTTATATCGATGAAAATCTTTCTTGGAAAAAACAAATCGAAAATTTGTGCGGTAAAATATCAAAGAGTATTTGAATATTATTCAAAGCAAGAAGCATTCTAAATAAGTATAATTTGATTCAACTCTGACATTCGTTTATTCATCGCCATTTAAACTACGCAAATATTGCGTGGGTAGTTCAACTAAAACTTGAACCTCTGTATCGTCAACATGTTGCACGCCTTATTAATTTTGAGACTCGTTTTACAACTTACTTTTTACAACAAAAACTTGTTATCGCAGATTTGAAAAGATGTTTTTTTTCTCTTTCAATGAAAATTTTTAATCTCCCTCATCTTCTTCCGTTACATCTGAAGAAAATTCAGCGCCAATGTTGCCTTCATTATCATCAGTAATGGTTGAGTAAAATTCAAGGTTTTTGAGTTGCTGTTTCTTAATATGAAACAATACTTAATTTGTCTTTCGTAATATTGTAGTTTAATGTATCATTGTTGCTCTTTTTTAGCGAAGACTTTGTCTGCTCCAGTCATTTTCCTCAAGTAGGCTTACTTGTTGAAACTTTGGTTGGTTTTTTAGGAATTCCCAGTCAATAAGTTACTCGTCGTTACCAGAGTGTATTAGCAATGTGTAAGTGTCTGTACGTGATATATCAAACAGACTGTTCAGTTCCAATTAAATAGATGTAGTTTTTTGCTTTACTTTTCTTTCTTGTCTTCTCTTTTCAGGAATTTTTATCATTGCGTCATATTCGGTTGCCAAACACAGTCCTTCCTGCAAGACTTCTCGGAATACAAAAAGGTAAGCAAAAGTTTTTGACGATATTGCCAACTATATGATTTTCAATCAGTCTTGTTCCTTCTCTGGGATCGTTTTCTCTCTCAAAAAGATATTTTTGAAATACAGCTCTAATTTTACTTTATTTTTTTTTAATCTTTTGTTTGTTCTTTTTATTACATTTTAAATAAGCATTTCGTTACAATATTTAAAATACAAACATATAATAATAAAAATAATATATATAATGATCTTTATTAAATAATAAAAGAACGCGGGGACTCGTAGAAGACTAGACGGTCTTGTCGCCGAGTACCGCTTAGAAATGCTAGTGTTAAAATTTAGTAAAAAAAAAAAGTAAAAAACTTAAAATATTCCGTTATAAATACAAGATACATTATTACATATTAGAGTTGTTAATGAATATATAATTATAAACTTTTTATAAATTCATGTTTAAATAGAAGGTAAAAAGGAAGAACACTAAAAAATATCAAAAGTATATTGTTAAATATTCGATTGTAAAAATGAGTTCTTTAAACTTTCGTTTAAAAGAAAAGTAGTTACTTTGATAAATAAAATCCTCAGTAGAGTTTCTTAGAGAATATTTTACTCTTATGGAATAAAATAGTTTCTAAAACTATTTTATTCCATAAGAATGGTCTGCAATAATTAATACAAAATTTAAAACAATTTGTTTAAAAAATGGGCGGCTTAATAAAATTATCATTGCGTAAAATGTATTTATCTTTTGATGAATACAAATTATGGAAAGAAAAAATTGGTTTTACATTTAAACATAAAACAAAGAATATTGAAAATATTAAGCTCATATATATAAAAAACTTTCATTTCAAATAATAGAGGCTTGGCATGAGTATAACGGTCTTAAAAATATATAAGACTTGCTACATGCTTCTGCTGACAATAAAGAGGTTTAAATTTATTTTTATTTGTACTACCCCAAGCAATGCTTACATAATTTATGTAACAGTGAATAAATGAGTGATGTAATTGTACTAAAGTATGTTTACTTAAAACATTTCTTACTTTGTACAACATTCATATACTTTTTGAAGTTTTACTTGATAAGTTTTTAATGTGATTTTTCCATGTAAGATTTTCATCTATACAAACACGTAGAAAGTTGGTTACTATTACTTGTTTAATTCGTATATTGTCAATAACAAGTTGAGGCATGTTAATTGGCAGTTTATGTTTTTTAAGATAAGAGGATGGAAAAGAATCCATTTAGTTTTGTCAATGTTAAGAGATAATTTGTTAGTCTTAAACCAGTCAGATATTTTGATTTACTCAATGTTCTCGTAATGAAATAGAGTAAGAATGCTTTTGTGTGACATAAATAAATTAGAGTCATCAAAAAGTATAATTGTTATTAAATACGAGGCTTTCTATTAATCATTAATATAAACAAGGAAAAGAAGAGGCCCTAATATGGATCCTTGAGGAACTCCACATGTAATATTTAACAAATTTGATGAAAATGTTTAATTGGCGTTAACAAATCGTTTACGATTACTTAAATAACTTTTCAACCATTTTAAAACATTGCCTGTTATATCATGATACTTTAATTTTTTAGCAAGAATTTTATGATCAATGGTATCAAATGCTTTCGCTAAATCAATAAATATTCCCAATGTGAACTTAGAGTTGTTAAATGAGTCTGATATACTTC
Organism: Hydra vulgaris; assembly: GCF_038396675.1. Classification (NCBI taxonomy): domain Eukaryota; kingdom Metazoa; phylum Cnidaria; class Hydrozoa; order Anthoathecata; family Hydridae; genus Hydra; species Hydra vulgaris. Next base: position 29,792,313 of record NC_088925.1, on the reverse strand, counting down.
TTGTAAGCTGAATTATAGCATGCTCTGTTGAACAATTTTTTTAAAATCCATATTGCATGTTATATAATAATTTGTTTGATAAAAAGTTATTGTATATTCTGTTGTACAAAATTATTTCTAAAATTTTAGAAAAAACAGAGATGATGGAAATTGGATGATAGTGTTTTGCATTAGTTTTTTCCCCTTCTTTAAATAAATGAATAATTTTTGCTATTTTTAAATTATTAGGAAAAACTCCCGGATTAATGGAGTATTTAAAAATTTGAAAAAGAATGTATTTTAAAACGTCAAAACAGTTTATATTAACATTTACATTGACATTATCTGGACCAACTGCTTTATTTGACTTTAATTTAAAAGCAATTTCAAACTATTCAAAAGAAAAATCAAAAAAAATTAGGTACGAGTTTACTGGGTCATATGTTGCCTTTATTATTTTTTAGGGTTTGGAATTTTTTCGGCTAGGTTTGGTCCTACAGATACAAAATATTTATTAAATCCAGAAGTAATTTTTTTTATCAAGAAAAGGATTATCATCTACTTTAATAACTGAGGGCAAAAATTGAGACTTTTTTTTTAGTTTTTTCAGTAATTTTGTTTATTAGTTGCCAAGTGCGTTTTGAAAAATTCAAAATTTAATAGCAACTTTCCTTATTTTAAAGTTTTGAAGAAAAAACCAACAATCCAATAATTTTAACAAGAGGAAAGTCTGCCTTTTTTAGCGACAGTATACCTGTTTATACAGCTGGAATATGTATTGAATCAAATAAATGTTTTCCCCTGATCTGAGTACTCCAAGTGGGCACAGATCTTAAAAATGCGCAATCCGTTACTCAAATTTCCAATATTTTTTGAGGGATGTAAAATTTGTCCTAAATTTAAAAATTTTGATATTTTGATAGATCAGGTATTATCACTGGTAAAAATCCCAGTTAATATTTTAAGAAAAAGTTTAAAATAGACCACCCTTAGCTGATACCCAAACAAGCTGTTCTGATGCACAAATAAGTAGTAAAGATCAGGGATGCGGAATCCAAACAAAGGACTCTGGATTTGAAAGTCACAAAAAGATTATTTCTTCCTGGTTTTTGGTATCCAGGAGCTCCATAACTTTAAAGAAGCTTATGGACTACTTTTGTGAAAAAATTAAGACTTTTAAGTTAGAAGAACAATCAGTTTTTAAACCCAAAGTCCTTATGTATAATGACGGCAAGGACTCCAGGTATCCGGGTTAAAAAATAGGTTCCAATTCATTAAATTTCACGAATATTTTTTTTATTACATATTATAAGTCGTCAAACATTTTTAGAAATCCAAGACACCAGAGACCAGGAGAAAAGAGAGATTATTCCTCTCAGGACTCCGCATCACTTTTTATGTACATCAGAACTAGTTTGCGTACTAGATATATTTGTTTTTGCCTTAAAACAACTTTTGTGCAAACGACACGTTTTGTGTCCTAAATTAGGATACATAAACGTGAAGTTTGCATAAAAAATTGTTTTGGTGCAAAAAAAAAATAAATCTATTACGCAAACTAGTTCTGGTGTACAAAAAGTCTTTTCAAAATTACTTATTTTTACATTAAAACTAATTGTTTTTGTATCTTTGATACAAAAACAAGTTATTATAATGAATAAACAAGTAACATGTTACACAAACAAGTAATTTTTATACACAAAAAAGTAGTTCTTATAAGTAAAAATGTAATCCTTATAAACAAAACAGTAGTTCTGATACACAAACAAATAGTTCTTATACACAAACAAGTGTTTCTAATGCACAAACAAGTAGTTGTTTTTGCAGATTCAAACAGTTCTGATTCACAAACACCTGATTTACAAGCAAATAGCTTTGATATACAAATAAGCATATATGATAAATAAACTAGTAGTTCTGATGACAATCATGTATATCTGATACAAAAACAACTAAACCTGATAAACAAGTAATTCTGGCGCACAATAAGACTTGTAAATAAAATTAATCTGCTAGTAAGTAAAAAAAATACTAGTAATCTGCTAGTAGTACAAAAGTAATCTGCTAGTAGTAAAAAAAAGTTCTCAAAATAATTTACTTGTGTGTGCATCAAAAACGTTGAGCTTATCAAATTTATGAAAAGTAAAGAGTAAATAACTCAATATTATATTTGTTAAAATGAGGCTAAAGTGTTTTTTATTCATAACAATATTTATTTGATATTTATTCAAATAATAAAGTAGATTTTACTTTGAAAGTTATTAATTCCAAAGAAAATATAACTTCATATTACAAGTTTAAAATATATTACTAATATGGTGATAGTTATTCCTCCAACCATTGATGCAATGGAAAAACATTTTGCAGATTCAGAAGCATTTTTAGCCCGCGTCATGTTTCCTTCTCAAATTGCCTTATCCACCTTAAAAATAAATTCATTTGAGCACCTTTTATATGATTAATCTTATATTTAACTTTTTATAAATATTATTATGAAGAAAAATAACTTATAATCTTTTTAACCTCATTAGATTTAATAATTGACACAAGGCCAAGAGGCCAACAGCAACATAAACAAATAAACCACGCAAGTAGACAGTAGTTGCTTGGAGTTTGTTTTATATTAACAGCGTCAATTTGATGAGTCAAAATAACTTCTGGATGATTAGACTGAAACAACAACATAATAAAAAATAAATTCGAAAAGTTATTATTACTATTTTATTAATGGAAATGTATTTTTAAATAACAGAAAATCAATAATATCTCAAATAGCTGAAATAACAAAAACTTGGATATACTTCAATAAGTAATATTTTTATATTTTTTAGAAGAAGACGGAGAATGAAAGTATTTAAACTTACAAATAAAGAAAAGCTTCTTAACGAGATCTATTGAATACCTATTTTATTTGTTTAGGGCAGTTTGAATTTTGGCATAAAACAAACGTGGGCCTTTGAAAAAAAAATTACAACTTATATTTTTTTATTTATTACAAAAATTGTTAATAAAAGTATTTCATGAATTCATTTCGCATACTAATAATAGAAGCTTTCAGAGTTTTCATTTTATTTATAATATTGAAAGGAACAGATTTAGGAAGGACAACCGAGGCCTCCACAAAAGAGGAGCGTCCACAATGGAGACTTACAGCATCCACAATTCAGACTAGTTGACACTAGTCAACAACTTTTTCTTTGATTTTTTTTTCGCTTTTATCTTTACCTACAGTACTTTGTGCAAACATGAGTTTATTATATTTTAACAGAAATTGTCAATCTATATTTGTTTACTCCTATAGGGCAATCAGTACAGTATCTTAAATGGCACGTGCCTTGCGAGCGCTCTGGCGAGCGTATTTCCAATTATATTTATATATTTGGAAAATAATAAAAGAATCTACACTTGGTTTTGCAATAAACTATTTATATGAAAACTTGACTGAAAAAATTGTCCATTTTATTTGGAAATAATTTGGGGCCGAGGGACCTCCACTCCTATGTTGCACCGAGGCCTCCACACCTCTAAATTTGGCACTGAATATCAAGAATAATGACATCTTAGTTAAAACTATAAAATTGTTGGTTGTTTTAACTAGTTTGCTTTAAAAAATAACAACAAATAATGAAAATAAGAATATGCTATATACAAAAAAGATAATATATACATATAAAGCATTAACACGCTTTTTATGAATATGTTACCTTTTTTTGAACTTCATGCTATATTTTGCTACAAATTACTTTTATATCCAAAGGTATTATTAGATATATACTATACTAATCCATAGCATACGTTATTGAACAACATTTTTGCGTACCGAAGTACTACTCAAGCGCTGAGTTGGTGGTGTCTGGATTTGAACACGTACAACACGCACACACACAACAGCCTTGGTTTTAACACGCATAACAGCCTGGGTTTTAGCAATTATTTTTATGCTCTAACCAACTGAGCTATGCGACCATAATTTATCAGGTAAAGTTAAATAAAAGGTTTCGGAAAAATATATGTATACATTTTACCCTAATCATTTATTTAAGTTTTTAATTAGGTTTTTTAAATATACATATATAAAAATATATGTATATTCGAAAAACCTAAAGTAGGAAGAAAATTTTCCAGTCAAAATAAAGTTCTAAAAATTTTAAGTTGTTTAAAGGTTATTAAAAATCTTTGGCTGGTTCAAAGCTTATAAAGCATACGTATACACACATAAATACATACAGATACACACAGATATATATACACACATATACACATCCACATTCACACATACACACACACATATAAACATATATACATAAACACACACACATATACAAACATACTTACACATTTGTTAGAAATTATGGAGATGCAATTTCATTTGTCGTTTAAAAGAGAAAGTGCTTTTCAAATTTTTAACAGGGTGCGGAAAAAGTTCCCGTACAAAAGTATAACTTAAAAAAATTATCTGTATGGTGTTTTCTTTCAATATATAGTATGTTTTTAGTATTCTTTTGTATTCCTTCGTATTCTCTTATTATTTTTTAGTATTATTTTGTTTTAAATTAAAGTGTAATTTGTTTCTCGTCTTGTACAGGAACTTTTGCTGCTTTTGCTGTTTGTATTTTTGTACGGGAACTTTTTCCGCACCCTGTATACTGTTATTTTTCAATTGATTCCATAATGACAGGCCTTGGCTAATATTTGAGAATTTTGACACTTGTGATTTTACTCTGCTTAAGTGATAGTTATGGTTAGTATTCGAACGAAGATTGTATTTTTGTCAGAAAATACTTTTGGCAGCAAGTTATTGTTATATTTATACATAAATATTAATATTTGAAGCAAATTAAGTTTTGATATATCTAGGACATTCATGCATCTCATTACAGGGGAAGAGTTTTCTAATCTTTTTAAATAGTTGATTACTTTTCATGCGTGGTTTGCTTTACATGCGTGGTTTTGTAAGCTCTGTAATCTTATTAATTTAGTTTTGTGTGTGTTTGCTCATATAATATTCTAGTAGAAGAGATGACAATGAACAAGAATGAAGTAAAGCATTTTGCGCAATTTAAAATCAAGAAAGGCCCAAGATTTATATAATTCACTTATAACAGAAGATACTTTTGTTTAAATAAGACTAATATGTTTTCTCCATAATAGGTTCTCATTTAGTATAACTCTTAAAAACTGTCTATAATTTACTCGATTTATTTCATTTTTATTGATTCCCAGTTTCGGCAAACTTACGGAAGATTAATTGATTGTCTTATTTTATGGAAGTAAAACTTGTTTTTTCACAACTTAATAATAATTTATTAGTTTATTGTTTATTTTAATGATAGTTTATTAGTTTATTATTTAACTATTAGTTAAAGCTTTCTAGCTCAGTGTTCATTGTTTCAAACAATATTTTTACATCGGAGTTGTTGTAGAATAAATTTGTATTATCTGCATAAATAATTGATGATATTTTATGAGAAGCTTTATTCATATCATTAATATATATTAAAAATAATAAAGGTACCGAAATTGATCCCTGTGGGACTCCGCATACAATATCAAGAGCTCCTGACTCCTCAAGGACAACATACTGTTTTCTATTAAAAAGATAAACTTAAACCCATTTATATATTAGGCCTTTAATGCCGTAATGCTTTAATTTTGAAAGTAAAATTCCATGATCAATAGTATCGTATGCCTTAGACAGATCGATAAAGTAGTTGTCCTTCTTTATCAAAGGACATAGGTTTGTTATTGGCAAGTTCAATAATAGCATGTTCAGTAGAGCAGTATTTCTAAAATCCAAATTGATTTTTATATAAAAGCGTATTTATAATCAGTTTTTAAGTCAATATAATAAAATAAAAATTAAAAACAATACAAATAAATTTGTTTCAACTTATCTTTGTTTGTTGTCACATTGCTTGTACTCGACATTTCTTTTACGACCAGGCGGTCGTATACTACCCTCTCATATTTTCCTTGACTTTGATGCATTTTTGCTTGTGCAAATAACTCCGTGCGGATTTTCATAGTTTCTCCACTAAAGTCTTCATTAATGAAGATATTTTACCCCTCAAGGTTACTTGCCCCAGAGTTTTCTGTTTCTTAACAGTGTAATAATTTGCAAATAATTAACCTCAGCTTGTCATTAAACTTTCCAATCTAATGGTCTCATTCTATGATTATTGGTTCATTTATTTGAAGGTCCTCGTTAATAATTAAAAAAAAATATCTCTCTAACATTCTTGCTTTACACGTGCGCTCTGTCCAATGTTCAATTGTAAGTATCTTTCTTGATTATTAATATTTAAAAGAAAAAGTTTTCTAAACAAACTTTGGTGAACTTGCGTTTCCTTTCTAGAAGCTTTTTTATAGAACTAAATAATTTAAAAAGTTTTGCTAATTAGACTAAATTTAAACACCTCATCTAAGCAAAGAAAACGATGCGATAAAGAATTGTTTACTAAAAGTGTTTACTAAATATGACTATAAAACATAATATTTCGGAAAACATAATATCAATATAATAACATAATATCAAAGAAATATTCCCAATTTTTAAACAGTTTATCATGTTTTAACGAACTAACTTAGTATTATTAAAAGATTGTCAGAAAAAAAAAGAACAATGTAATCAAAATAAAAATAAATTTTTCTGAGTCATCATCATTATCAAGAAGAAACATTGAAAATATATAAAAGATTTATTAGGTTATTGAAATCTTTAAATAACTTTTAGAATCTTGATAAAACGTTTCAATTTACTCCAAAAACGACAAATTGCGAGTTTAATTTCGGAAGCCGATTGTAAAATTTACATAACTTTAATAATCTGGGCAATCATTGATTAAATTTTTTTGCACAATTTTGTGTAAGTTGATAACTAAAATTTCATTTGATATGATCACTCAGAAGATTTATTCAAAATATAAGTAAATTTTTTGAGTATTTTTTTCTAGTAGGAAATGTCTGAAGTTTTTTTTGTGAGAGCGTGAGTTAAAATCCAATCATAATAAGCCCGAGACCAAATTTTAGGGGCATATCATAGGCCCCGGCAACCCAACCAGTTTTCAGACCATTTTTACCATTTAAGACGTTTCATACAGAGAGAAAATACATTCATGTATTTTCTCTCTGTATGTTTTCATGTATTTTCTCTCTGTATGTTTTCATGTATTTTCTCTCTGTATGTTTTTATGTATTTTCTCTCTACGAGCGGTATCTTAATAAATTTTTAATTCAGGTTTTTTGTTTTTTATGGGAAAATTATTGCAGGCTAACTTATAAACTTAAGGTCAGTTTCCACTCTATCTTTGTTTCTACGGGAACGTAATGAGAAAGCAGAAAATGATCATGTGACAATTTATTGTATAATTTTTTTTTTATCGATGCCGCCCAAAATTTAACATCTAACGCTATCAATTTTCTAAACCTCTTTAAAAAATGTTTCAAAGTTGCATTTAGTCTTTCTAAAAAAACTCAACTTAAAATGAAGTTACTTACATTGTCACAAGATACTTTTCCGATTGTTGAAGGAGTTAAAGAATAAATAAACGGCTGAAGTTGGTTGTTGTTTTGATTTTGAGAAGGAAGATATACAACATTCGATGGTTGCAGCACTTGTGCTGTTATTACTTGATAATATTCAGGAGGTGGTTCAGCTTATAAGTATATATATATATATATATATATATATATATATATATATATATATATATATATATATATATATATATATATATGCATATATATATATTGTTTAATATAACCGTATACCAATATAAAACATTAATAAAATGGACTAAGCTTAAAAATAACAGCTATTAATGCAGTTAAAATTGGAAATTACAAATATTTATGTTTTTCCTAATATTGATTTTAATAATGATTGAATATTGCTCTCTTTAACATATTTATATACTATATGTATTACATACACAGCAAACTATGTATTACATACACAGCAAACTGTGTATTACAGACACAGCTAACTGTGTATTAGATACACAGCGACAAGCTGATTCTTTAACCTGATTATACAATTAAACATAGTAGTATAAAAAGATTGAAGCCTAAGTTCTAAAAACATCTGAGTGAGGCAGCAAAACGTTTTATATCCAAAAAGCATTTTTGAGCATTCGTTATAGCAGTATTGAAAGTTTGATAATGTTCTAATGTTAAAACTATTCCACAGGAAAGCAATGTATAAGCATACGCAATGTGATGGGAATAACTTTATTTTAACTAAGCTTGAGCACATGAAAAAGCGCTTTATCAATATTATCGTTTGAGTATATAGATCATATACCATTGAGCATATAGATCCTTCATCTCTTTTTTTACACCCATATTATCTGTAAAATCATTTTGTAAAGCATGGTCAAGGTATTCAAAGTTTTCAACAAACTTCAGTTTGCAGCTTGCTAAACTCAATTTTGGAAATTAAAGCGACACAGTTAAGGTTATTGTTTTGGATTAAAAACCATACAAGTTGTCAAGAATGTTTAGAAAAATACCACCTATATTGCATTCAATAGCTATAATTGAAATTCTAGATACCAAATTGCTTTTGTAACGGCCTAAACAGTAACAGCGATAAAGTACCTCTTTGTCGCACACCATTTCCAGTTCTAAAAGAAGGTGGTTTAGCTTTTTGCCTACGGATACATATTTATTGGCTATTGTATTAGAATTCAAGCAAACTCACAATTTTTATGACTTTCTTAGGTAAGTGACGACCATTTGTAATTTTTACACATTTCCGTAGTGTTTTTTTTCATACTCTTGTTTATTCTCATAAAATTTTATTCAAACCATAGTATCATAGCAATATTTAAATTAAATAAAGTCTCGGTCATGTATTTTATTATTATTATTTTTTTACTCTGTGCTTTTGTTTCTCATAAATACTTACATTAAGGGCCGTTCCAAGCTGACTTTGGGGCATGGGACAAAATTAAATCGCGAAGCTCTAAGCCAAAATCAAAAAGCCATCTATACAATAAAATTTTAAGTATGATTATTTAGCAAGTATTTATGATAAGTATATATTTAGCAAGTATTTATGGCGGGTCCTCAATCATTAGTCTGACGATAAATTGCCCCGTTGTCGGAGCGGCCCTGCTCTCATATCATATTGCTTAATCATTTTTGAAATAATGTGATGTTAGAAAATACAAAGCAAATATAAATTACTTTATTATTTTTATTACAATTTATATTGGAAAAAAAAATTTATTCCTAAGTTTTGAATAAATCGACTATTAGTCGGCTTAGTCGATTTCAAAAATGTATCAGTCGATTTTATTCGACTTTAGAAAATATATTTGTCAATTTAGTCGACAGTCAATTTTTTTAAAAATCGTAAAAACACCAGCTAATATATAAACTTTTTGCAAACTGTAGCTAGAAAGTTTCTTTTGTAAATCTAAATCGTAGGATAACGGTGAAAAATTCTTTGTTAAATGCTTTTCCACGATGATCTGTGACAAAAAAAATAAATAAATAAAATAATAATGATGCAGTTAGATGATGGCGACATTAAAATCAAAAAAAAATTCATCACCCCTGATTACACATTAAATCAGCCCTGATTACACAATGACACTCACAGCCTCAAGAAAACAAAGCAACTAGATATAAAAAAAGGTCTTGTGAAAGTTTGAAGATTCAAACTTTTGGAAAAGTGCTTAATAACCCGGAAAGAAGGGTCTCCTTGATAACCGATAATAAGACGGAGTTAGAAAGCTATTTAACAACAACACCAATTCCAAATAGTTGAAATATACTTTGTTACTGGAGGAACCAATCATTTAAGTATCCCAAACTTGCCCGGTTTGCCAGAAGAATATTGGCATTTCCAGCTGCTTTCTCCAGCTTTGAATGAGTGTTTTCCACAACTGGAAATATTTGCGATAATTGGAGACCAAATTTTCATCGTCTAAAGTTGAAAAACTTGTATATATAAAAGAAAATTTAAGACAGATGAAAAAAATGCGCGATGTGAACAATTTTATAGTTTAATTCAATTTTACTTAAAAAAAACTGAAATTTCTTTCATTTTACTGTAAATTTTCTTTTCCATTATTGTAGCACAATACCAAATAACAATAACCAAATAAAATTTTAGTTTTGAATCTAACTGTATTATAAATTTTATTTTTATTCTTTCGATGTATTGTTAAACGATCCAATCTTTTGATGCGTTGTTTAACAATGATGGTTATTCAATGCATTGTTTAACGATGCGTATTTCAATTCACGCGAAGCATTAAACACGATGCATCTACGTATTTAGCAATGTTAAACAATACATCGTCGTTCCCTAGTCATTAAAGAAACAAAATTTTATAAAATTTGCAGATAAATTATTATATAAAGATTTAAAATTTCTTACATTTGTAATCTTGTTCCATTCTTTCAGTCGTTTTAGAAGATCTGTTAAGTGGTAACCTAAATTGATTTTCATTTGCTTTTATACAAAATAACTCTTGTATGCATAGATTCATACAAATATGCATACATATATACATCCGTACATACATACATCCGTACATACATACATACATACATACATACATACATACATACATACATACATACATACATACATACATACATACATACATACATACATACATACATACATACATACATACATACATACATACATACATACATACATACATACATACATACATACATACATACATACATACATACATACATACGTACATACATACATACATTGTGCTTATCATGAAGTTGACATCTGCAGTGCAGATGCATGAAGCAAAATATTGAAACTTTAAGTTATAATAGTTTGAGGTTTTATAACTCAATCTTTCCATTTTGCTTCAGTTATAAAAGTTTTTCAAACAAGTCATCGCTCAGTCCGTTTCTCCGCTTTGTCATAATTAATGATCCGTTGCTAAAAAGTCTTTCAACTGGAGCACTTGATAGCAGCATGGTGTTATATTTAAGAAAAACATGCTTGACTGCTTCATGAGGGTAGAGCATGACCAAAGTACGGTCTGAATCCTGTAGAAAGCTGTCACATGACATTATATTTGGTTTACTAACTTCAGAGAAAAGGAAATTATCTTCATTATTTTTAATTGCAACCTTCTGACCATCTTTGTCTTTTAGGGACTCTTTAATTTTTTCTTCGAATTTTTAGCTTGTGCATTGAATAGATGCATTGAATTTTCCTTCACGGCTATATTTTTTGTATAGGCTAATTTAAATTTTGGATGTGAAACTGTAGCCAGGAGAAATTCTGGATCATCAAAGTAACCATCAAAGCAATTCGCAATTCCTTGTAGAATAGCCATTTTTAGTGGTGCCGTATATCTGATCTCTGCATTTTGGAGCTTTTTTCGAACTGACTGGATTGTTAGAAGTACGTATGCCAAGTAGCAATTGGCTTCACCGTGTAAAATTATGTTAGCAGTTGCCATAGGTTCAAACAACATAACATATTCCTTCAGAAAAGTCAAATCGTTCTGCCAAAATGCTGGAAATTCTAAAGCAGAGCAGATTATAATTTTTGTTCGGCTTTAAGAATCTTCTTGACGGCTTTGTAGTACGAATTCCATCTTGTTACACAAGGCACATTAAACCGGAATTGAAGCAAATTATAGGCTAAATCTGCAGCTTTTGTACTTCTACTTGTTAAGTTTCATAGACTTGTTGCTTTTGCCATTGCTTGATTGTGAAGGCGCTTTAAGTGTTATCAGTTAATGCTTTTGCAGCATCAGTGGTTGACAACAGGTTTAAATAATGTGTGCAGCATCTCATCATCTCATATGTGGAGGCAATGTAATATCAGTGTCGTTTGTTGAGCTAAGAATTAAATTGGAAGCACTGTCAAAGCATGCAGTTGCCTCACGTAAATCTCCAGTGTCCTCATCATCATTCTCTGATTCCGAGTCTCCGTTTAAGTTCAAAACTGATTTCCCAAGTGCCGGATCCTCGTTCTTTTCACCAACATTGACACTCTGGAAGAGACGGAATGCTTTTATCATATTTGATGCATTATCCGTGTACGTCTTGGCAACTTTCTGTTTAACAGCATAACATCCATGTACTGGATATATTTCTGATGTAATTACATCAAACGAATGTTTTACTTTAAATTGCAAACAACCAAAAGCATCAGATTTTTGTTCCAAAGTGACAAGAATTATCCAGTGACATGTCATACCTAGAAAACTTCGGTTATGACTGCTCCAAATACCAGCAGTGGTACAGACATAATCAATATTGCAGAGATGTTCCTTGATTGCGTGTCATAATCGGACTTAATGATTTCTGTCAACGTAACTCTAGATGACACAGTTGCAGATAGACACAATCCGATCATCAGCGCTTTGAAAGAAAGATATTCAACGGTACGGAGAGGTTTCATTTCTACATCTATAAAATCCTGAATGAGTTTGTTAACTGTTTGTTGCGAAACATGTTTTGCTGTTGGTTTGCCGAAGTCTGTTAGACGACATTGTTTTGCTGAGTTGCTAATAGTACCTCTGCTTGAATCTTCTGTTTGTTTCCTTTTCAGATCAATTTCCTATTCAGTCAACTTTAATGGATGTGCAGTCTACAATTAAAGAAAAGCCTTCAATAATTAATACACATTAATTCAAGTCAATATTTTAGTTCAACTGCAAGTATTAAAAAAATTATTAAACTAATAACATTAAATAAAATTATGTACACGAAAAACTCATACATTTTTAATTTTGATGGTTTTAGTTAATAAAAAAAATGATATTACCACGCGTAACTGACCTTTAATTGTTTTCTGAAATTTGATGACACTCCTACTCTACCAGATTTTTTAGATGCTTTTGACTTTAGGCATAACTTGCATATTTCAACAACATTGTATGTTGCTTTTAGCGTAGCAGATAAAAAAAAATTCAACGGTTAATTTTTTAGTTATGATTTTAAGTTGCGCGGGTTGTTTCATTTTCTTACACTTTAGATTGGTTAACAAAATTCGAATGAAGTATCTATGACAGCGTTAGAGTTTTTTGAAGACTCTATTATGTTTTATTTAATTTTAAAAGTGTTTTTAATAGGGTATATTGCCATTTGATTGTTTTTGGTTTATTTTTGCTGGAAGTACCTATGTGGTTTAAATGGTCTTAGGGGAAAATTTATTAGTATTTTCTGTTTGCACACTTTAGTTGTTTTAGTTTTGTTTCTGGCGTTTTTATTTTAATTTTAATTTATTGTGCGTAGTTTTTTCTACCGTTGGTATGGTAAGTGATTTATTTGATTATTTTTATTTATATGGTGCAGTGGATCAACACTTTTTATATCATACCATCGAAAAATGTTAGTGTTTCACAAATTTGGGTATGGTTGGGTTTTGGCTATTCGTTGTGAATCCTTTTTTACTGCAGTATGAAATAGGTGTAAGTCGCGGGGTAAAGCATAAGTGGCGATGACGTTAGTCTGACGGGATAAACTAACTACAAGTGCTGATCCTCATGGAAACGCCAGTAATCATAGACGCGACTCTGAGGAGATGCTTATTACTTAATCACTACACAAATTATGTTTACATATTGGCATTAATGTTTTTTTTTCCATTCTGAGGCCTTTCATTGCTGTATGCCTACTTTTTGTTTTTGTAATCAACTTTTGTTTTATTTATTTTTTTGTTTCGTGACATATTTTTTGTGTATCTTCGTTTATATTAGTGTTTATAAAATAATTTATTGATTATTATTATTGTTAGCACTGTTTAGGTGCATTGTCTGTCTTATTTATAATTTAAATACTCCTCTATTAATCTTTATTTTTTGTCTTGCCAACTGTCAAAACATGCTTTGTTCGAAAAATAATTCTCCTTTATTCTAATGTACTTCATTTCTTCTCTCAGGCGTTCACTGCTTGTGTGTGACCATTCGGCAAATTTTATATATGCCAGAATTATATATATGCTAAAGTTTTTAAATAAATAAAATTATGTACACAAAAAATTCACACATTTTTAATTTTGATGGCTTTAGTTAATAAAAATGATAAAATTACCACGGGTAACTGACCTTTAATTGTTTTCTGAAATTTGATGACACTGCTACTCTACCAGATATTTTAGATGCTTTTGACTTTAGGCATAACTTGCATATTCCAACAACATTGTATGTTGCTTTAAGCGTAGCAGATAAAAAAAATTCAAAACAGGCAAGTATGCCCTTAGTATGCCATGACCCATCTTATTTATCACAACAACTCGATGAAACTGTCATTGCCATAATATTTATTTACTAAGTATATTTAAATATCTTATATAGCTTTAGCTATCACAATAATAATGTAAACAAAATGGTCTTTGGATCAGGATTATAAATGATGACATGAGGAATATATTACCCAGGGTTAGGATTCCAAAAATAGGGGACAAAACAAAAGTAATGGGTAATTTAATAATATCATTGCTCATTACTTTCCAAAAATAGTAATGATTAAATTTTCCATTACTTGCCACAAACCAAGTAATCATTACTTTGCTATTACTTTGAAAAAGGTAATCAATACTGTAATCATTACTTTCAGTAATCATTTACTATACAACACTGGACAAATACATACATACATACCTCTTACATACATACATACATACACACATACATGCATACATACATACATACATACATACATACATACATACATACATACATACATACATACATACATACATACATACATACATACATACATACATTTAGAGTGGCGAGCAAAATAATAGGTGTGAATAATGAATTTCACTTAAACTGACATTTTACAGTATATTTTAATAAGTGACATCTAGGAACTGATTGCTACACACACTATGCTTATTATATTATAACAGAGAGCAGTATATTTCCGATTTCTTACAAATTTATGAGGGGAATACCCTATTTATATACTTAACCTACAAATTTGGTGGAGCAAAATAATAGGTGTGTTTATTTTAACCTGTTTGCTGTAGGATTAAAAACATTTTATTATTTTTATTTGTTGTTGATATAAACGTAAGGTCAATATTTATGCAACTTATATAAAATAATAACGTATCATATTTGTATTGAATTAGAATTAGATATAAAATGGGACGAGGAAAACATTGCACAGCGATAGAAAGAAAACTTATTAGAAATTTAAGAAAACAAGAAAAAACTTACAAGTAAATTTCAGTTACGATGGGATGTTCTCAAAATAAAGTTACAAATGCCTTAAAACCAGAAAAATCATGTGAGAATAGAGGAAGACCACGCAAAACGTGTCAGCGTACGGATGATCACATTACAGTTATTTCAAAAAAAGACCCATTCAAGCCATCAACCAAAATTTTAAATGAAACTAATGAAAATATTAGTGTTTGGAAAGTTATAAGAAGGCTTTTAGAAAGTAAGTTGCCAGCTTGAACTCCGAGGAAAGTACCATTACTTGGTAGAAAGAACATTATGAAAAGAAAAATTTTTGCAAAAAATCATATTGCTTGGCGGGGACCAGATATGACCAAAATATGGCGTAATATTTTGTTGAGTGATGAAACTAAGATTAATTTATTTAATTCTGATGGAAAACGCTATGTAAGAAGACCATAAAAGCAAGAACTTTCACCTCGCTTCACTGCGAAAACAGTGAAACACAGCGGAGGAAATACAATGGTGTGGGGTTGCTTTTCCTGGTACGGTGTGGGGCCACTTTTTTGGATCAAAGATATTATGAACCAATATACATACGTAGACATACTAAATAATGTCATGTTGCCATTTGCCGAAAAAAATATGCCGATAATTTGGCATTTCCAACAGGACTGCGACCCAAAACATACATATTAAGCTGCAAAAGAGTGGTTTACGACCAATAATGTAAAAGTTTTAGAATGCCCACCTCAGTCACCGGATCAAAATCCTATTGAAAATTTATGGAAGCAGTTAAAACTTAAAATTTCTGGATAAAATCCAAAAAATAGAAATGAACTGTGGATGATGCTCCAGGAGGCTTGGTACAGCATTCCTGTAAAAGTTTGCAGAAAACTAGTGGATTCAATGCCGTCAAGATGCACGGAAGTATTAGATGTGATTTTCACGATAACTGATAATGCATTACCCGACCTAATGATTTAGTTAATAACATAAGTTTGCTACCTATAAAATCAATTAAATGAAGCATAGTGTGAACTCAATAAGTATATACTTTCTCCATTTGTAGTGTCAGAAATAAACCGTAAATGTGCTTTTCTAGCTTTTTAAATAGCAAATTTATTGAAAATAATTTCTTCTAATCAAAGTTCACTTCCCCTTTGATCGCCCTTTTGATACTCTTACAAGTTAGGTCAATGAGCCGTTCTTGAAGCGTTGAGGTACACAGCTTTTTTTAATCAATTTCATTTTAGAAAAAAATCTTTCCTGGTGGTTTGTTACCACTAGCACAAGGTAAACACGCACATGCTATCTTAGCATTAGGAAACTCATCCTTGGGTATCAGTATGAACTATGCCATGCTTACACCCATTTGATTTTTTTTTTAAATCAAGAAACACCAATACAAACTTTTTAAATTGCTCTAACTCGTTTTCAAAAGAGGATGAATCTAAGTTGTTCTTTTAAGCTACAGCGAAAAATTTTTCCATGATTTAATTTGAAAATCTCAGAATCGAGTTCCACCAACTTAGATAGGAATTGAAAAAAAGATAATATATGATCATAAGCACACTTTACCCATGTAAAAGTAGGCGCTTAGTTGTCAACTACTAAAATAAAGCTCGCAAGTCAAAATTTTTGGTAAAGTTTCATTTGAGTGGCGCATGTTTGCAGTCTAAGGGAGTTAACCACACTTTTCGAACTGTTACACGTAATATTTCTGTGTACCTGCTTTCTCTACTCCCTTTCGCTCATTTTCTTTAAAAAATTCACAATTTGACATGACATACCTCTTCGGTGATTGGATGCTGGCCACCATGTAATTAAAATGAAGTTTTGGATTAATTATGACTTTTTGACATAACAATGACTTTTTGCTTTATTTAGCACTTGCTTTATCTAGCACGTGATTATAAAGTGATCCTGATCAACAATTAAAGCCTAAAAATGTGCTGCTGCAATTTCCTATCAAATTTTGTGATTTTATAAAAGCAAGGTTTTGTGAAACAAAATAACATGTCTTTAGAACTACCAACAACAAATATAAAAAATGCAATTTTTAAAATTTCATTTAAAATCATATGATAGTATTTAATCCTCGAACAAATCAACCTATTTCGGATTTCATACCAATGTGGTCACTTATTTGATTTAAATTAATTTGCTTTTTGTACACTATAAATTATAAGCATTTACAACTGTGGTTGAAAAAATGTAGCAAATTTTTTCTTTGTATTATCAATATTAATTATGTTTAACTAATTGTTAACCGGTGCTAGTTCAGAAAGTTTAAAGAAAAGCACTTTTTTACACATGTCAAAGCAGCTGGAAAAGTTGTAAGACTGGTAAAAACAGAGTTTTTTTTACCAGCGAGTTCATAGTAAGAAGAGATAAAAACTGATTATTAAATTATGACCATATACCATGATTTTGGGTAGTATATACATATTATATATATAATATATACATATTATATATATAATATGTATATATATATATATATATATATACATATATATATGATTTCAAAATAAATTATTATTTGTATTAAAAGAATTCGTATTGTTTGATGTTTTCTTATTAATATATATATATATATATATATATATATATATATATATATATATATATATATATATATATATATATATATATATATATATATATATATATATATATATATATATATATATATATATATAATATATATGTATTTATATTACCCAAGGATGTCGTATGCCCATACCACTAGCTAATACATTTAATAAAATTTTATTAGTCTAAAATATTTTTAAGGTTAAAAAAATTATTTTTTTTAGAGTTATATTTGTGATCCTCATACTGACGTCTTAACAATGGCCCCAAATACAATTCGTGCCATTGGTAATTCTCAGACGATTCTCTAACTGAAAATGACGTGTTCGGCCCTAAATATTCTCTAAAATTTCACAGGTTCGACAACACTGGTATAAAGATTTCCTTCGAATATTTAATTTTCACGCTTTGATTTTAAAATAAACAAAAGCTGTCTGAAAGAAAAACTTAAGTTCGTTATTATATATTAAATAATAATTAATATATATTAAATGTAATATTTAATAGTTAATATATATTAAATATATATGTTAATAGTTAATATATATTAAATGGTTCTACTGAAGACCAAATCAAATCTATTTATTTGAAAAATCAAATTATTTGAAACCTATTTTCTATATTGTGCTATTAAGCCCCTCAAAATGAAATATCGATTTTGTTTAAATTAGTTATGAAAACTGGTGAAATAAAGTTTTGTCAGTAGTTTTTTTTTATTTAAGAAAAATTTGAAAAGAATTAGAGATGTGTATGTTTTATAATTTGTCACATTATAAAACACATAAAAAGTACGAAATGAACTTATATGAATTATTCTGAATGAAAATCCAATATATATTAAAATTATAAATGAAATAATATTGGGATAAAAAAAAAAAAAACAAATTTTTTAAAAATTTGTATAAATAATATTTTATTTAAAAGAAATTTAGCATGAAAAAAACGGCCTTCAAATTGAGCGGTCTTCAAATTGAGCGGTCTCTAAAGTGCGGTCTTTAAATTATTAGAAGGCGTTAAAGTTAAAAGAGCGGTCTTTTAATTGAGCGAAAAATTTAGGAGATTATTACAAATACCTTTAATATCTATTGGTCTAATAAGAGTGAAAGAAAGAAAAAAAAAAAGAAAGAAACTTAGCATTTATTGTATGGTAGGGGAGACCGGGGCTAGTTGGCCGCAGGGGTAAGTTGACGAACTGCGTTTATCTTTAGAGCCTTTCATCAGAAAGTGACAAAAATTACTCAGAAACTTCCTTATTGACCATTTCATCATTCACTGTAGTATTGTCAGGATTCGCGCATGCGCATGGGAGATATTGAGATTTATGCGTTTTTTGGACAAAAACGTAACTTTTAGAACATCGCTTCCTTTTTACTTTACAAAGAAAATATTTAGTCGTATAAAAAAAAAATAATTGTAAAAGTTCCAGTCACAATTGGTTTACTATATCCAGTAAGACTATTTTTTCAAAGCTGCCGTTTTTCAGGATCTATAGACTGTTTATTAAAAAAAAAGCTTTCGGGGTAAGTTGACAAATTTTTCACGGGGTAAGTTGGCTCATAGCATTTACTATGGAAAAAAATATTTATTTTTATAAAATTATTATTATTATTTTTTTTTAATTTTTAACAATATTGAAAATATTTATTCTTACAAAAAAATTAAAAAAAAAATTTTTTTTAGTTTTTTTTTTCCACAGATAAAACGTGGGCTACTGTTTGGCTTTTATACGGACTAATATTTGGTACCAGCTAAAAGTTATATTAAATTTTGGGATAAAATTGTTGCAAAAATTATTTTAAAAAAAATTTCTATCAACTTTGCACTTAATAGTGCATTAATAACCATTTTTATAGTTTTAAAATTTGCGCCAACTTACCCCGTGGTGGGGTAAGTTGGCGCAAATTTTTTTTTTTTGAAGGCCCGGAAAGGCCCAAAGAATTTTTTTTTGTAAATGAATGCAAATTTTATAAGATACTCTAATCCATATTCTTTAAGATTACACTTTAATATTTAAAAAAAAATGTACTGTTAAGGCTACAGAGCTCATACAGTAAAAACAGAGCCAACTAGCCCCGGTCTCCCCTAACCTGTCCATAACTCAAGAAGAATCACGTTTTACATCCAGCCCAATAGCTCATTATGTGTCTAATGTCACATAATGAAAGATTTGTGGTGATAGGCTGTTCTATTAGTGCGGAATTACTTTCAAAATGACAACAGCTACCCTGCCTCAATTTCCCCAAAATCTCGGGCAAAGTGAGACAGAAATCATTTAAAGAAAAAAAAAAAGTTTTCTTTTTCAAGTGAAAATTTCATTTTCCGAAAAATTTAAGCAAATTTTTAATAAATTAGATCTTAGTAAATATTAAGTATTCGAATCAAATGCACAAGTTATTATTTTATAATCCAATACCATATTACGAAACCATGTTACTAAAAGTATTTCAATATTCAAATCTTAAATCTATATTTTAGATATTTTTTTTATTTATAAGAAAACACTTTTCTAAATCTGTAAATTATGTAAATTATTATGTAAACTACTTTCAAGTTTTTCAACACGCCGATTTAAAGAATTTTTTGCCATATAATTCTTAGATGTTCAACTTAAATACATCTGCTTCGACTTTATTGTTGTTGGAGCATTTCTCAAGTTATCTTCGTTCCAATTGATTTGTTTTTCTTTTTGTGATTATTGTCTTGCATTTAATTTTGCATTAAATTTTTATAACTGCAACAGGTGTTAAAATGAATTTTAACAATTTTCCGTAACACATGTTAACATTTGTATTACGTTTTTGTATATTTTAGACAAAACGTATATAACAATAGATCTAAAATAAGTTTTTGGATCCCGAACAAAGTTTTAGAATTGACCACATAGCTTTAAATGAATCAAACAAGTGTGATAATTTTTTACACAGCCAAGTAAATTAACAACGTATTCAGCGGCTCGAAAAAATTAAAAAAGCCAATAATAATATAATAGTTTAGTAGTATAGTAAATAAAAAAAAAAATAAAAAAAAAAAAAAATAGTTTAAAGCGTTATAATAAATTTTAACCATAGTTTTGAATTATGTGTCATTCCCCCCAGCACACAGTGGGCCAGTAGGTGGACAAAATGGGAAAAATTTTAGTTGTCTAATCTTGAAAACCTACTTAATTTTAGTATCTACATATATTAGGAGAAATCTATTGATAATTTATTTATATTAAATCCCTTAGTTACCAGGACTCTAAGCATTTGAATATTGAGATAAAATAAAAAAATTATAAATAAGTAATTAACGGTGACATCAACGTTGTGTTATATTTCAATTACATCTACGTTTTTGAAACAAAAAATTAGTACATGTTATTCTAGAGTATTTAGAGATAAGAAAAACCAATGTGTGAAATAAATTTGTTATAGCATGTTATCTCAGTTATACTTTGAAAATCACAGATTAAAAAAAAAAATTTCTTAAGAAACTTATTTTTTGCCGAACAATAACTAATAATTACCACAATTTGCCATGTGTTGTTATATATTTATTTGAGCTATATAATGCTTCAATCGAGTTTTAATTGATTGCTCGTCCCCTTAAATCCCCGTTCAGATTTTATGTATGTTTTAACTTGGTTGCTATGTTACTAAATTTTGCATAGCAACAACTCATTTTTACATTAACGTTGTTTTAACAGTATTTTACTTGCGCTAAATACACAATATTGGGGGTATGTATTAAAATGAGATTTAGAATTCTTATGACGTTAACTTTTTTTGGTTACTATGAATACCTTACTTTGCATAACATAGCAACAACATATTTTCGGTAGTTGTTAGTAATTTAATTACTAACACTCACAGTAATTTAATTACTTTTAATTTTAATTACTAACACTTGTAGTAACTTAATTACTAACAAGTATTAGTAGTCCAGGCGACATATATATTATAACATTTTACTTTTAAATATAAAATACTTGTTACAATAATTATTTAGAAATGGTTTTGTTAAACTTAGACATTCATAATTTTCTCCAAAAAAACAATCTTAGTATTTCAAAACAAAATATTACTGAAGATATATTAAAATTTATTCAGCCAAAATTTGCTGATTTTAAAGACGTTGATTTTAGACATGCTGTTCAACGATTTGTTTACTTGTATAAAAAAAAGTGGAAATCTGCAAACTATACTGTAAAAAATTTTGAAAAAAAGTTTGTGAACTGGCTTAATGAATATTTAATTGTCAGAAAAAAAGACAATGAACCAACTGCAAGTAGACGTGGTCGAAAACCAGTTGCATTTGATAATAGTTCTAATAAAACTAAAAAACGGCGTGTATCTTGTTTAATTGAATCTCATTCATCCAATGAAATATTTTTTGCTGCTAATAAAAAATTTAGAGATGAATCTGTTGTTATTGCTGCCAAGAATGTTTTAAATATATCAAATACAGATAAAGCAACTAAATATTCAGCAGACGAAGCACTGGCTTTAATAATTGATGCAAGTCTGACAAAAGCTTCCTATCAATTGATTAGAAGCGGAGCCTTGGAGAAAGAATATAACATCTACCCCGCTTACAATGATGTCAGAGATGCAAAATTGAAATGTTATCCTGCAAACATAACAGTCGAGGACTATTCAGCTTCAGTTCCTTTAAAAGATTTAATGACTCATACTTTGCAAAGAATCTGTGCAGTTCAGGAACCTGTGCTAAGGCACTTGATATTGAACGACAAAGCAATAAAAACAATGACACTAACGTGTAAGGCTGGTTTTGATGGTGCTACTGGCCAAAGCATTTATAAACAAGTTTTATCAGAACCCGACATTAACAGAGATTTAAAGCGTGAAGAATCATTATTTGTTACTTGTCTTGTCCCATTGGATTTGACTGGATTTAACAACAGCAACGAAAAGGTGCCTATTTGGAGAAATCAAAAGTCGTCCTCCACAGCCTATTGTAGACCCATAAGATTTGCATACAAAATGGAATCCAAGGAATCTGTGATTGAAGAAGATCAGTACATTAAAAGTGAGATAGAAAGCTTGGGTATGATTTTATTAGAGGTTTGCGGATCTTTTATTGAAGTGAATTGTATTATTGAACTTACAATGATTGATGGGAAGGTTCAAACAATATTATCTGAAAAAAATAACTCATACCAATGCTGTTCAGTGTGTGGTGTCTCTCCAAAAAATATGAATAGTCTTGATATCCTTAATATAGATTATACTAACAGAGAGTTCAAATATGGTCTTTCCAGTCTTCATGCATGGATTCGATATTTTGAGATGTTATTGCACATTGCATATAAAAAAGAAACAAGAAAGTGGCAAGCAAGATCTAAAGAACACAAAGAAAAGGCATCTGTAGCTAAACAAAAGATTCAGACTGATTTTATGAACAAAATGGGACTTGTTGTTGATTTCCCTAAAAGTGGTGGTTCTGGAACAAGTAATGATGGCAATACCTCAAGGCGTGCTTTTGCAGCATATGAACAAACAGCTTTAATTCTTGGTATTGACCAAAACCTTATATTCAGATTTTACATTATCTTCACAATGCTCTCTTCAGGATATGAAATAGACTGCTTAAAGTTCAAGGATTATTGTTTTGACACTTTTAGACTATATGTGTCCCTTTATCCATGGTATTACATGGCTCAATCAGTTCACAAAGTATTGATACATGGACATGACATAATTAAAAGCCTTACATTACCCATCGGACTTATGTCAGAGGGAGCTCAAGAGGCCAGAAATAAAGACTTTAATTCTTATCGCGAAAATTTCAGCCGAAAAACATCCAGATAAGCAACAAATACTGATCTTATCAATAGACTCCTAGTTTCCAGTGATCCTGTTATTTCATCATTGCGTAAATCAACATCACACCAAACAAATCATAAAGCATTTCCTTCAGATGATTTACAATTACTTAAACAATCTTCAAACGATTTTATTGTTTTATAATTTTTTGATGTAATTTAAAATTGATAACGTTTTCTTGCACTATTTTTTGCTTTTATTATTCCTAAAACATTATTTACCTAAATACTCAATTGCTATTCAATATAGGTGGGTCAAAAATCCGATAAGATATTCAAATATCAATTTACCACTTTGTAACTAAGGAAAGTATCCGGTAACTAAGCAATATAAGTATCCATAACAACTAAATTTAAAAAATTATCACTTTTGTAAGAAGTGTTATCTCATATTGGTACTCATGCCAAATTTAGTAAATATAGCACTTATAAAATATCTGCAGATAACAAAAGTAGGTTGTTGCTAAGCAAAATAAAGGTATCCATAGCAACGAAATAAAAAAATATTACCTTCATAAAAAGCGCAGACATCATATTAGTACTCATACTAATTTTAGTGAATATAGCTCTAATATTAAATTAGTTATGAATTTTGTCCAGTAAAAGTGCATTCTGGCCCACTGTGCAGCATAATTGCTACATTTTTATATGTCTACGAAAGTTTGATTTGTCTAAACCAATTTAAGAATGTATTTCTTTAAACCAAAACCTAAAAAACCTTGCGTTAGTTTAATAGGATAGCTTTTTAACGTTACTAACTGATCAGCTTTACTAAGGAGTTATTAACAACATAAAATAAACAATCAATAGACCTATGCACAGAGAGTCAGAAAGGTGAAAAACGGCAAAAATTATATTATTATCGCATGTAAACATGTTATACATCAATACTATCATATTTTGGGTAAAAACATTTTTATAATCAATTAAACACTCAGGATAGCTTTTTTGTCTTTCATTCTTTATCTAATGAAGTAATTGATAAATATCTGCATCATACATTATGGATGAATTTCTAATATATTGATACTGTTTATTAAAAAGATCTGAACTTAATCTTTTGTTTTTATTTTTATTGAAAAACTTATCTCCGTGTTTTTAACTTTATCATAACTTGAAGCATTTTTTATAAGAACAAAAATGTATTTTATGCTATAGCCTCTCGTAAGATTCTAGCAAAAATGAATTGATTTATAATTACCTCAGATCTTCTGCTTCTATCACCTAAATCTTCCCAGTTCTTGCTCTTTCTACCTGCATCTGCTGCAAAGTCTTTTTTGTCAACTGTTATATATTTGTCCAACCAAATTTGCTCATGTTCCAGAAGTTCTTTTTATGCTTCATGTGAGCAAGGAACTATAATTAGTTATTTTATACTTTATTCAATCACTTTATTTTATTTACTTTATTCATTTTATACTTTATTTACTTTTATTTATTATTACTATTATTTATTATTATTTACAAGCTTGAATTATAAATTTTTAAAACATGCAATACACATTCAAATCTTGCATATTTTGGTTTTTAAGGTTTGATAATTAGCACCACGAGTTTTTTATGAATAGGAACTAAATGTGTTATCATCATCATGAATGTAAAAAACAAAATATTATTCGTTACTAATACGCAAGTTTTAATTATAAACGGAGA
Source organism: Hydra vulgaris (assembly GCF_038396675.1). Classification (NCBI taxonomy): domain Eukaryota; kingdom Metazoa; phylum Cnidaria; class Hydrozoa; order Anthoathecata; family Hydridae; genus Hydra; species Hydra vulgaris. Next base: position 29,767,122 of record NC_088925.1, on the reverse strand, counting down.
AAAAAAAAATTATTTAAAAGGTCTTATTATAAATTGGGACAAGTTGGGGCAAATGATTTTATTTCATTTCTGCTTTCATATATACCTATCAATAGAAAAATGTTAAAATTACCATAGATTCTTGTGGAATCCTTTAAACTCATAATTAAACGAATAAAAAAAAAATTAGGACATATTTTTAAAATCTTAAAAATGAAAACTAAAATTAAAATTTATTGTCGAAAATGTTGTTAATAGTTACCAATTATCTTAAAAATTTAGCTTTAAATTAAATATAGCTCAAATTAAATTTTGAATAGTTTTTATTCAATTAACAGGTGCATGATAAACAAGTGGTAGAGTGTATTCTAGGAAGATCTTTGATAATGCATAAACCAGTGATCCAAAATATTTGTTTATGAGTTTATTATTTTTATAAGTAATCTTGATATTAATGTAAACTTTTATTTTCTGCTGAGATTATATTTAAAAAATATTTAATAGAAATTTTTTAATATAATACTTCCACTGCCAAAAGCTTAATTATTTAATTTTTTTTATTTATCGAAACATAAACAAGCATAGTGCACAAACATATTTTCTCTAAACCCCCACTATATGAAAATGTTTTATATAAGTTGATAACTTTATATATAGTTTTATAAAATAAAAGTATAGTATAGTATAAAAGTTTATAAACATATTTTAATAGTTTTAAAAAATATAAAAAATAAGAACAGGTCTTTTATAACTATATCTTATTTATAAATTTCACGACCTATATAGCTCTTATTACTTATGTTAAGTTAAAAAGTTATAACGTAATTTTAACTTATATTAGTTTTAAAACTTACATAAATTAAATTTACGTTAATTAAATCAAAGAAACTAATAGACAAGTTAATATACGTTTACTTAGACTAAATCTAAACGCTTTATATACGTTAATTAGACTAGATTTAAATGTAAATTAGACAAAATCTAAACGCTTTATATACGTATAATAACTCTATAATAGACGTCTAAAATAGGTTTGAATATAGACGTTTTACAGACGTTTGATCTAAACGTTAATCTGGATTTTATTCTAAACGGATAATTGACCAAATCTGACTGTTTTGTTGAAACGTTGTTTTGACGTTTAATAGACGTTTGTGTGTTTACTGGGATAGGTTTGCATTACGTAACTTATGGATAATCCGTAACACCTTTTGGCACTATATGCTGTCTCATACCTCTGCTAACTAAACCTCTTGGCTGGTAAAGTTAGCAATCTTGGTTATAGCATTACAGTCTAGCTCTACACACACTGCTAGTCACTTGCTTGGCTAGCTTAACCGCCTAGCTCTTTACATTTGGCTATGAATTAATACTAAACACTAATAGCTATTTAAAATCAGTTATAACAGTAAGCAAAATAAGAAAAACTGGTTGCATTTTTTACATTTTTTAATAAAAAAGTTAGGTGTTTAATATTAAAACAATAATCCTTTATAAATTAAGTATATTTGTAAATAAAACATTTTTGAAAATCATTTATTAAATCATTTAAAATTTATGCTATTTTGTTAATACAACTTTTGGAATTTTGTTTAGAATTTTGGAACAAATGTTTAAAAAAAAAAAGTACAAATGATAAATAAAAAGTAGCATTGATAATTAAAAGTATAATTAATAACTAAAAGTCATTACATACATCATACAGCTTGTGGAAGAAAGGAAGAAAATAGTTATTATGAAAGAACAAGAATGGAAATTGTAAAATCAAAATACAAACATTTTGATGGTAGTGTTCAATTAGAAAAATTTTCACTTGAAGAAGATTACGATAGAAAATTAGTAAAAAAAAGTAAATGATTTTATTTTTAAATATGTGGATAGATACTGAATTTAATACTAGAGTGCTTTTATTGCCCTATATTATTAAACTTTTTAATAGGCCATTAAACAAAAAGGATTTAAAACAGTTTGAATTTTATTATTATTGGTTTGGACACTGTGAACTTTGAAGTAAAATATATTTGTTTTGTTTTAATTGTTTTTTTTGTAAATTAAGTTTTTGTAAAAATTGTATTGTTTCTCATAAGAAAAAAAGAGAACATGTAGTTTATTCTTTAGAACAGAAAACACAATGTATGTATTTAAATTTTTTTAGATGAATAAAAAGGTTGAAATAAGGGATACTCAGGAATGGTCTTTTTATGAAACAAAAGAAAGTGCTTGTTTTGATCTGAGAAGTACAAAAATTATATACTTCAACCACAACAACGTACTTTAGTATGCACTGGAGTGTATATTGATTTAATGGAACCAGATTTAGTAGGACACATATACTCAAAGTCAGGTATGGCTTTTAATTATGGAGTGGTTGTGTTGAATGCTCCAGGAATAATAGACGTTGATTATAAAAATGAAATTAAAGTCATATTGATGAATCATTCAAAAGAAGATTATATTATTAAACGTGGAGATGCTGTTGCTCAGATGGGATTCGTGAAAAAATTTAAAGCTATAAAAGATGTAATAGAAATTGATGAATGTGCGTGAAGTGAAAATGTCAATTATTAAAGATGTAGAAAGAAAGGGTGGTTTTGGTTCCACTGGAAAATAAATTTTTTTGTAATATTATTTTTATATTGTATAAAATTTTTTTTAGATTAGTAAAAATTATGGTTGATAGAATTGCAGAAAATAGCAAACCTTCATTTACCATTTATACTGACAATCCGAGTTTTTTATTCAATGGTTTGTATAATAAAAAAATAATGAATTTAGATTTTCGAGTGTCCCTTTTAGAAGAAATGCACAATAATAATGGACATGGTTTTAAGATATGGATTTTTGAAAACTTAGTTAATCATAGTGTTCCCTTTTATTATAAAAATTATCAATTTTTAATGAAAATGAATATCAATATGAAATGTGATATTTAAGGTGCCATGAGGAAGAAGAAATTGGATTGTATATTATAAAGAGATCCTCACCTTATGATGCTATATTAAAATGGCCTTTTATAAACCGCGTCATTACATTTAAACTGTGTCGACCTAATGGTAAACAAATAAAAAAAAGTTTTATTACTGAGAATAATGTGTCTATTCAACGACCAGCTAAAGATGGAGAAAATGTTGGTTATAGATATTGCAACTTTATAAAAAAAGCAGACATTAATGATTATTTAATTGAAAATAATTTATATATCAAAAGTAAAATTAAATAATTTTTTAATAAAAGTTACTTTTTTAAAAAGTATGAATAATTTTGTAACTATATTTTTTTTAGAAAAATTAATATAAATGAATAAAGACAAACATCCTTGGGAAACTAATTTCAGACTAAAGCAAGAAGAATATCAAATCAGATTTGCTTGGGATGAAATTAAAAAACTAGATTGTAAACAAAATACTCGTTAGAAAGCATACTTGCATATGCAGAAACTATCAACTTATTTCATTTAGTGACGCACTTGATAATTTAATTAAAATGAAAATGATTTTTTTATCAAACTATTGGAACTATTCATCAAACTATTTCATTAAGTTTATATTTGGTTGTTTTTGTTGATATTCAACGACAATGTGAAAGTACAGAAGATTCTATTAAAAATTTGTTATCATCAATGACTATGATAGATGAGGATAATAGTATTCAAAATTATTTAACAAATTTAAAATTTATAGCAACAAATTTGTCTGAATTAATAACTTTTAGTTATAATCATATTGAATTTAATCATTATGTTTATACTCACGAATTAGAATATAATTTTAATAATTAATCTGTTTAATTAGATGTTTGAGAAATTATTTTAGAAGTTTGATAAAAAGCACAATGTTAACAAGTATTAATTTTCATGATAGTTTTTTGTTTATTTAATTTTTTTTAAACAACTAATAAAAAAATGAATAATGAGGTTAAAAATTGGACTGAAGATCGTATTAAATGGATTACCAAATATTACAAGCTACATCATTCTGAACACGAATTGTGGCAAAATTTGGAAAAATTATGCCCTGTTTTTTATTTTCATTTTGTTATCGTTAAAGAATTTTTAATCAACGATGATCATCAAGATGGAATATTGGGAGAGTTTGAAAAAATAACGGAAATTATAAATAAAAAAAACGAGCTGATAAAAAATTATTTAAATCTACGTAATTTTTTAATAGAACTGATAAATCACATGATTGTCACTTGCAATATTGCAATCGAAGAAGATGAGTTTATAGTAACAAAAGAAAAAGAGGAATTTTCGAGAAGAGATGAAGCCATGTTTTCACATATAAAAGCAAATGTAGACATGAAAGATTTTTAATTATATTTCAAACCATGAAGAAAGGTTATTGTTAAAAAAAACAATTAAAAATTATTTTATTACTACTTTTAAAAATATTCTTAATGAGTAATTTTTTTGTAGCCTATTTGTATTTTTTTAACTTTGTATTTATTAAACTTTGTACTTTAAACTTTATATTTTTTAGGTTAACTAATAAAAAAATGGAATTCCTTCAAAAATTTCATTGTGGAAAATACATCTCTCATAAAAACAAAAAGTTGGATAAACTGAATCCAGATATCGCTTTAGAATATCAAAAAGTAAAATATTTTGTTAAATATGGCAAAGTTGTTAAACATGTTGTTAAAAATTTTAACGCTGACCGATTAAAAGAAGCTATGGATGAAATAAATAAATTAATACGAGAAGATGCTGAGAAAGATTGTTTTAAAGACAGATTAAAAGTTTTACAACTGTATATGCAAGCCATGAACAAATTATTTACTACAAATAAAGAAAATATTGAATGGCTTAATCAAGATATAGCAGCAGAGAAAGAAAAACAAAAAGAAAGAGATGTGGCTATGTTTGAGTATATTGAAAAAAATGTTCCTGAACTTCGCAAAGAAATAATGAATTATTTTTATTTTGAAAATAAGATTGAAAAAACAATACATTTTCGTGAAGAATTATGTTCCTTTATGGAATATTTGAGTACTTTTTGTTTAGATTATATAAAATTTTTATTTTTTTTAGATTACATAATAAAAAATGCAAAATGAAACAGGTACAAAAGAAGAACTTTCAGCTGGTGATTATTTAGAGCTTTGTGAATGTGAAACTCTTTGTTCGGAATGTCAAAAACGTATTAAAGATATAACTGACGTGTTATCTGAACTTAAAACAGTAACAAATAATGTAAACAAATTTCTTGATGGCACCGACCCTTCTTCTTAATTTTTTTTTTTATTGTTATGGTGATAAATTGTAATTTAATTTTTTTTTAGATTACATATTAAAAAAATGGTAAAAATAATAGTACGAGCATCAAATAGTTTTATGACACCTGCTGTAACCACATCTCGATATACAGATATATGTCCCAATTGTTAAAAGACTAAAATTGTTTATGTGATGAATGACCATTCAAAGAAATTTTTTTATAAATAATATATTTTTTAGATATATTATATTGTTATTTTTTTATTGTAGTTTCTTTAGATTACATAATAAAATGTCAGATTTTAAATTTCATGTTAAAAACCTAATCACTTTATTATTATTAAAAACAGTTGCTATTCACGATAAAAGTCAAACGATACGAAGGTTAATGGTAGAAGCAGAATCTTGTCCAATAGAAAATTGTACTGGTTTTAATGTTTGTGAAAGTTGTAAAAAAACTTATGATTTCATTCATCGATATATTCACGAAGAAAATATTAAAGAAACTGTACTTAAAATATTTGAAAAATATACTTTATAATAAATAAATTTTTTGTATTTATTTTTTAGGTTACATAATAAAAAAAAATGGATGTGTTTTATGAAGCTGAAATTGTTCAAAATGAAGATGGAAGTTTTGGTATCGTTAATGATAAAATTGTTCAATAATGTTAAATAACAATAATGTTCGTAAAGATTTTGAAAAATGAGGGTGTTTGGAAGATTTTCATCGTAAAGAAGAATTTGATGATTTTGTGGAAGAAGTTCGTCAAATCAAACCAGAAGAATTACGAGTTATCAGTTATTCAGAAGAAAAATCCTCAGCAATTGAAAAAGAAATTTTAATTCAATGTTTATCAGCAATAGCATTTTCAGGATATGGTTTAACTCAACATGATTCAAAAATATGTGAGAAAGTTGCGAAAAAAAAAGGCTGGATGGAAACATTACTCCATGTTATTTGTAAAAAACGTGAAATGTGTGTATAACCCTAACCCTAATCCCTAACCCCTAACCCTAACCCTAACCCAGCAAAAAAATTGGTTTGTCAGAAGTTTTGCTAAAAAAGACTAGGAAATATCATGAAAGCGAAATTTTTTGTTTGGGATTATGTCCATGTCATAATAACAATTTTTGTTTTAAATGTCAAATAAACAAAAAAGCGATTATACATTCAGAATTTAATGATTATGAAAGGAAATATAAACATTTTTTATATATGGACAAGTAAAAGTTTTTTTTTATATTAAAAGCATATTTATTTTTTACTATATCTATTTCAGTCAGAGTGATAAGCGTTTTTTGAATTAAATATGTCAATTTTTTTTAGATGAATAAAATAAAAATACTGAGATAATGATAACAGATAATGAATTATATGTTGTTTTTGACTCAGTATCTTATTTTTCTTAAAACAGCAACAAAGTTAGATTTTACGTTCAGAAAAAAATTTTTTTTTTTATATACAGCTATGCTCAAATGTATGGAGCACCTATTTGTTTAAATATATTTGTGTTTAAAAAATGAGATATACATGATGAATTTTTTTTTAAATGGTATTTTATTTGTTTTTTACGTTTAAGCATTAGTAAATCATTTAATGCATGTTGAATTTGCTTGTCTGGGCATGATTAGACTTGTCTTAACTTGTCTACATACTCACTTAGTATAAATTCTGTCGAATTAAGATATTCATTTCATTCTTATCTTCAGAGTTGTTACGACATAATATGTCTGGCAGATCTGTCGACATATTTTCAGACATATTTTCTGCCGACATAAAATATGTCCCACATATTTTCGATTGACATATTTTGACATAGTTTTATGTCTGAATTATTTTCTGCTGACATAAAATATGTCAGACATATTTTCCATTGACATATTTTGACATAATTTTATGTCTGAATTATTTTCTGCTGACATAAAATATGTCAGACATATTTTCTATCGACATATTTTGACATAATTTTATGTCTGAATTATTTTCTGCTGACATAAAATATGTCAGACATATTTTCTATCGACATATTTTGACATATTTTTATGTCTGAATTATTTTCTGCTGACATAAAATATGTAAGATATATTTTCTATGGACATATTTTGACATAATTTTATATCTGAATTATTTGCTGTTTGATATTCTTAAAGAAAAAATCAATCTAAAAAATTTATTGCGCATTTCAACTTAATTTACAGAGTTAAGTAAAAATAGTTTAACAAATTTGTTGCTAATTAATACTATCAAATACTATCAAATACTATTAAAATTAGGGGTATTTGGGGTAAAGTCCCTAATATTGTCGAAAAAAAAGTTGTTCAAAAGTATGTCAACTTGGGTCTCAAAAAAAGCGTATTTTAGAAGATAGTATAGAGATTTTAGAAAATATAAAAATTTTTCCTTAAAATTTTTTGGAAAATAAATTATTTGAAAAAATGCTAAAGACTCTTAAAAAAATGTCAACAAAATGTTTTTCAGCAATAATACAAAAAATACTTATTTTTATTACAAACGAATAAGATCTTTAAAATCTCTATGAAAATACGCTTCTTTTGAGACTCAGGTTGACATACTTTTGAACAACTTTTTTTTCGACAATATTAGGGACTTTACCCCAAATACCCCTAATTTTAATAGTATTTGATAGTATTTGATAGTATTAATTAGTATGGATTAGTATTGGCGATTTCCCTTATTAGAATGTAAAAACCATCTCAAGCTGAGTTTTTATTACTGAAAATGGTTTTTATTAATATGACTAAACTTAAAATTATTCTCTTGATTAAAATAATATTTAAAAAAAAACATTTTTAGTTATTTTTAACTAATAGTTGATTCATTCAATAAATTATTCGCCATTTTTGACTTTAAATCGTAAGGAAAACGAAAAAAAATAATTATTCCAATATATATTTCACTCAAAACATTTTATGCAAGTTTATGGCAGTTAATTATGCTGTTATAATGCAATTGTCAATTATTTTTTTGTTAAATAAATCATAACTATTATAACTAAAAGTATATTATTCGTAATTAGTTATAAATTATTACCAGTTAGTCTTCTTAATATGAATTTAATGAGCTGAATATAACTTATGTGAAACATTTCAAATTCTTCAGCTTAAATGAATTTTTTGAAATTCTGTGAACCATTTTTTTGAAATCTTTTGAATTCAGTTTTTCATAATGAAATCTATTTCAGGATCAACTAATAATTAAAAATAACTGTAAAAGTTTTTTTTTTATTATTATTTTAATCAAAAAAATATTTTAAGTTTAGTCATACTAATTAAAACCACTTTCAGTAATAAAAACTCAGCTTGAGATGGTTTTTACATTCTAATAAGGGAAAGCGCCAATACTAATCAATACTATCAAATACTATCAAATGATGCCTCAATACTAGTCAATATTAGTCAATACTATCAATGTCAATATTAGACATAATCAATAAATAAGTCATAATCAATAAATAAGTCAATAAATGCCAATATTAGTCAATACTATCAAATGATACATCGCTAAAAAGGGCAGAAAAAGACCTTTATGAAACATCGGATGTTTGCTTATAGGGTTTAAAGTAATAGTTTTATGAAGCATAATTGATTGCAAAGACATAAAATTATGTAAAAATATGTCGACAGAAAATATGTCTGACATATTTTATGTCAGCAGAAAATAATTCAGACATAAAATTATGTCAAAATATGTCGACAGAAAATATGTCTGACATATTTCATGTCAGCATAAAATAATTCAGACATAAAATTATGTCAAAATATGTCGATAGAAAATATGTCTGACATATTTTATGTCAGCAGAAAATAATTTAGACATAAAATTATGTCAAAATATGTCGATAGAAAATATGTCTGACATATTTTATGTCAGCAGAAAATAATTCAGACATAAAATTATGTTAAAATATGTTGACAGAAAATATGTCTGACATATTTTATGTCAGCAGAAAATAATTCAGACATAAAATTATGTCAAAATATGTCGACAGAAAATATGTCTGACATATTTTATGTCAGCAGAAAATAATTCAGAAATAAAATTATGTCAAATTATGTCGACAGAAAATATGTCTGACATATTTTATGTCAGCAGAAAATAATTCAGACATAAAATTATGTCAAAATATGTCAATAGAAAATATGTCTGACATATTTTATGTCAGCAGAAAATAATTCAGACAAAAAATTATGTCAAAATAAGTTGATAAAAAATATGTGGGACATATTTTATGTCGGCAGAAAATATGTCTCAGACATATTTGACAGATAACAACCCTGCTTATCTTAAACGTAACTATTGTCAGCCGCTCATTATCTATTGTTTAAAAGTAGTGATTTTTTTTATCGTTCTTTATTTATTTTCATTTTGAGTAAAACACGCGAACTTTCTGTGAGTGAAAGAAGCCAAATTGTGATATTCCATAAACAAGGACATTCCCAAGTGGAAATTTCAAAAATTATGAAATGCTCAAGGAAAGCAGTGCAAAATGCTATAAATAGATTTAGTGAAACTGGTTCATACGAAAATAGACCAAAAACGGGAAGAAAACGTATACTTTCTCCTAGAAACCATCGTTTCCTCAACAGGATTTCACTTCGAAATCGGACCAAATCTTCTAAAGACTTGGTTAGCGATCTGTGGGAGCACAGAAAAATTCAAATTTCTGCTCCAAGTGTTAGAAGATACTTAAAAGAAGGTAATTTACATGGAAGAAGGGCTCGCCGAAAACCATTGCTGACTGAGCACCATAAGAAACTTCGTTTAGAATGGGCTAAACAGCACCAAAATTGGTCATCAGAAGATTGGGCCAAAATTATTTGGTCAGACGAATCAAATATAAAGGTAAGGCATCATTATGACTTACGGTGTAACCAAAAAATAAAAAAAAAATATCATTTCGAAATTATTCCTTTAAGTACCTGAAATTTTACATGTTGAAATTTATATTATCAAATTTGTATTCCTTTACTTTTTTGACCTAGCTTTTCGGGCAACCTGGAGGCACCTTTGTAAGACGACGACCAGGCGAAGCATTTGAGCCGGAATGTATCATCCCTACAGTCAAATTTGGCGGTGGTGGCACAATGATCTGGGGTTGCATGGCCTCCAGTGGCGTAGGTGAAATATTTTTATTGTGAGGGTAGGATGAATGCAGAGCGCTACATTACCATGCTAAATGAAGTTTTGGAGCCATCAATATTGAAATTATTTGACGAAGATGTCCCTCAATATTATTTTCAACAAGATAACGCTCCTTGCCACAAGGCAAAAAAAAGTTTGGACTGGTTTTCAACAAATGAAGTTCCCCTCATTACGTGCCCCCCCCCTAGTCTCCAGATTTGTCACCCATAGAAAATTTGTGGTCTATTTTGAAGAGGAAGTTGTCAATTTACAGATGTAAATCCAAAGAAGAATTTAAAGCGAAAATTCTGGATGAATGGGAAAAAATACCAGCGAATGTATGTAAGGATCTTGTGGACAGCATGCCCAAAAGACTACGTGCGGTGATCAAGGCAAAGGGAGGTGCTACAAAATATTAATTATATTAAATAATATTGTTGAATTGAAATAATTTGTATCAAATAAACACATTCACATTTACTATTTGTTCATTACTTTTGAATTTTAAATAAAATATAGGGGTGCTCCATACATTTGAGCATAGCTGTATATTGTGAAAAATGTTTTGATTAAGTGTATTATATGTAACTTTTTTTTTAGATGAATAAAATAAGAAAAAATGATAAAGCGTTTTTTTATTAAAAACGCTTAAGTTATTAAGTGAACAAAAAAACCTATTAACAAAAGATGAAATGATGGCTATAAAGTTTTTGTCGATTGTTAATAAACAAGACCATTTATCCTCTATAGTGGAAAAAATTGTTGACCAGAACATTATTTTTATGATGTTTTTTGTAAAATATGCTATTATGTATTTATATTCAAAATAAATTTATTTTTTTCAGCAAAATAAAAAAAAAATGTTATCTTTACAACAACAAAAAGCGCTTCAATGGCTTGATGAAGGAAAGAATTTTTTTATTACTGGAGGTGCTGGATGTGGAAAAAGTTATATAGTCAAAGAAATTGCCCAAAGTATACAAATTTTTAAAACAATACATATTACTGCAAGTACAGGAAAAGCAGCTCATTTATTAAATGGTGTCACTATACATGCTTTTGCTGGTATAGAAACTGGTGTTAAAAGTTTAGATTATTATAAACGTCATATGCATCTTGACATTAAAAAAACGTGGTTAGAAACTGATGTTTTAATTATTGATGAAATTTCAATGATTAACGCTCAAACATTTGATTTATTACATTTAATAGCTTGTGAAATGAAACAATGTTATGATGAATTATTTGGTGGTATACAAATTATTGCTTGTGGTGATTTTTTCCAATTACCATCTGTCAAAGGAGAATTTGTTTTTAAATTTAAAATATGGCAACAATACATGACGGAAGTTTTTGTTTTAACTGAATGCTTTAGACAAAAAGAAGATGCGCAATTTTTTGGAGCTTTCAATGAAATACGTTTTGGACAAGTTTCAGACCAAACTATTGATTATTTTATGCCGCTTTGTTTTGAAACAGATGAAAATTTGAACACTAAATATACGAGATTATTTTTTAGAAATATGGAAGTCGATGTTTATAATAATAAAAAAATGGAGAGTATAAAATACGAAGGACATTGGTTTTATGCTAAATATGTTATTAAAAATCCAAACATACAATGTTCGTTTTAGATTCCAGCAGCTGTTAATCTTAAAATAGGTGCTATAGTTATGCTTGTGAGAAATATCAATGCGGAGGAAGGTTTGTGCAATGGTACTATTGGTACAGTCATTTTAATAGAAAATAATGCTGTTTGGGTTAGTATGAATAAAAAAGAAGTCAAAATTGAATTTTTCAAAGAAGAGATTTTAGATTGCTTGATTCGGTTTACCGTTAAAATTAGCTTTTTTTTTTACTGTTCATAAAGCTCAAGGAAGTACAATGAATAAAGCAGTTGTTCAATTTAATTCAAAGGCTTTTAATAATAGTCTTTATTATGTTTCCGAGTTATGAGTTCGTAATATTAATGATATTTTTATAATTATTGTAAATAAATTAGAATTACGAAAAATATTTAAAAGTATCACTGTCGAATCTCATGTTTTGGAATTTTATAAAAAATACATGTAATTTTATTTTTTAGATATAAATAAAAATGAAATTTGAATTTCAAACTAAGGAAACTAAATTTAGTAACAACAGTATAAACACTGAACATTTTTTTTATATCAAAGATGATTATAAAGATGAAGATATTGTGGAGGAATCACAACTTTATTCAGAAACTCAAAGTCCCGATGAAATTGTTTATCACGTAGAACAAAAACCAATGGAGGGGTTTGAAACGCAAATGAAAAACAGTATTCATTTTACTGACTTGTTTCATAATTTCTTAATTGGTTATAATATTGTTACTTTGTGTTGCAAATCTATAGAAGATGGTTATTGTAAAATAATGTAACCTTGTTACAATTCATCTGTTTTTTTATAAAACCTTTAGAAGGACCGACTATATTACGTTTTATTCAAGGTGCCAATGTACGAGCTGTTTTTAATTATTTTAGAAAACGATAGCAAATGCAAGTTGATACGATTATGTAATATTAAAATTAAATCTCTATCCAATTTAACAGAAAAATCAATGATGAAATTACGAGATTTTGAATTGTCAGGTTAAAAAAGAAAAATGCTCATGACAGATGAACAAATTCAAAAAAAGAAAAAACACAACAAATCAAATTACGAAAAAAATAAAAAAATACTTTTGTTAAAATAACAAAATAGGAGCAAAGAAAACTAAACAGATGAACAAATTCAAAAAAAGAAAAAACGTAACAAAACATATTACGAAAAAAAAAAAAAAACTACTTTTATTTAAAAAACAACAAAAAAGGAGCAAAGAAACTGATGTAGATGAATGGTTTGGTGAATGGTATAGACCTCATTCTATAACACAATGGCAAAATTCGCTAAAAGGACTATCTTATACTAAACTCTCTTATGAACAAAAAAGAAAAATGTTTTTAGATTACAGTATTTTGTTTGAACCAGGATTATGTTTTAGATCTCCTGTTTTCTAATCTGTTTGTTGATTCGCCAATGGAATCTGTGCACAATAAAAGAATGGAATAAAAAAGTGTTGGAAAAAAATGCGAGCGATTTATATTCAGAAGAAAATATTTTACAACTCCTTTTTGAAGATCAAGATGAACAAAATATTCTGGCTTGGAAAAACGTTTTACAAAATTTAAAAGAAAAATCTAAATATATGTCATTTCGAACTTTGATTGATTTGTGTCACTGTTTTGCTTACGAAAATACTTTTGATCGTATTAACATTAAAATTTTTGCCGTTAACAAAAGTTATTCGTTTGTTGCATTCTAAATTAAAATCGCAATATAAAAGTACTCTTACAGAATTATTAAAAATGGTATACGAAAGCGCAAACATTACCAAAGACGATCAAAATTCTCAAAGAGTTTTTATTAATGACGAAGAAAGAAATAAAGCCAATCAACGGAAAAAAACCAAAAATACTATGAAAATTTGTATTTTTCAAAAAAACAATTCCTTTCACGCTATAAGCATGTTGAATGAAAAATTTTCTACTGTACATTTTTCTGCTAACCAGTCACGTGTTCTTTTTCAATGTTCAGAATGCGGACAAAAATTTACTACAGAGACACACGAATGTAAAGGTTTTTATAAACCAGACAAATTTACATACGACGATTGCATTAGTCACTATCGTCCGCAAAATTCGTTTATGTGTACAAGTAGAAACTTGTTTCCTATTTTAATGACATTTGATTGTGAAACGAATATTACAAAGTCTCAACAAAATGCCACTTTGAAAGTCAAACCTTTATCTGAGTTGAGTTATCGTTTTCATTCCATCGTCATTCAATGCATTCATGAAACATTAGCGAGAGAATGTTTTGGTTTGGATGAATAAGGACACGTGATCACTCAATGGATTTTTTATTATGAAAATACTATTGAAAGTTTAGAAAGAATCTTTTAACGTGCCTACCTGCCTATTTTCAACCAGGAGTTTCTTTACTTCACAAAACACACAGACGCATATTGTGGGAAAAGATAAATTCAACTCGTGAAAATAATGAAAATTTAAAAATGGAATTACGAGTTTATGATTTATTAGTTTTAGCTGATACTTTAGTTCGATTTGCTTATGAAATATGTTTACCGCGTTTTCAAAATTTAAATATATCATCTGAAGAAAGAAATTTAATATGGCAAGAAGAAAATCCTTTATGTTCTATTTGTAGATATCCTGCAGACAAAATACGTCAATCTGATATTTATAAAAATAAATTTTCTCTCATGACTCCTCAAGAAATAGAAAGATTAAATCATAACGAATTTCGTATTTATAACGACAAACGAATTCAAGTTGTTAATATTATGTTTCAAAAAGTAGGTCGTTTAGAATTGTTCATGTTACCTTTGAATGTTCAAAATTATTTAATCGACAACATTGCGAAAAAAATAAAACAAGATTTATTTCAAGTATCAAGTTTGTTTTACATTTGTTGTAAATGGTAGGAAAAATTTGAATTCCTACCTGTTACCAACAGTTTGTTAAGTGATTATGTGAGAATAACAAGTGGATAACTTGTAGATTATATGAAACAATTGGCTTCCCTTATCATGACTGATCATCAACTCGAAATATACTTTGATCAAGAGTATATGGACTTGTTAGATGATCCCTACTATTTAATCAAAATCTTTCGCAAATGTATCAACGATGTAGGCGGTCAAAATACAGATAATCTCTATTATTTTTGTTTCTCATGAGAAAGTTAAGCAAACCGTCTACGAATAATGGTACATTGCATGTTGGTTTCTTTTAATAAACAATTTGGAAAAAAATTTAGTTTATCCGATTTTATTCAAGATGAAAATATAGAGAAAAAGTTTTAAATAAATGCAGTTTTTTTCTCAACGCTTTTGAAGATTATCTAGTTATTGATCACGATCATTTTTCAGGACAAGTTTATGAATTAGCTTATGATCATTGCAACAAAAATTTAGGTAGATAAAGTCAACATTTGTCTTGTCCTATTTTTGCTCACAACGCTTCTTTTAATAACCGTATTATGATTGTAAAAGGTTTAAAAATTTTTTTGGATATTCCGTTATACGGTTATTTGGCTGAATCTGAAACAACACCTTTTAACGCTTTTATAAAATATAGTAGCATGGAAGATGTTTTTGTTATATCTAAAAATGTGAACAAAGTAAATATTATCTGCATTGGTAAACATATTAAAATTGTAGATAGCTTGAAAATTTTAAATTATTTCTTAGAACAAGCCAGTAGTATGTTATCTCAAAAAGCTCAAAATCAAATTGTCAACACCATGTTGCATTATTTACGACCTTTTCATCCTGAAATTAATCATTTAACTGACAATCGAGAGTTTAAAAACTGTTTTATTAAAAAAACATTATTTCCTTACTCACAAATAACAGACGAACTATTAAACATTGAATATAAAACATTACCACCTATTGAATTATTTGCTCAAAACGATTTAATGAAGTTTAAAAATGGGCAAGAAGAAATTAAAAAAATCAAAGAAGCTTATGAAGGCGTTCAAAAATTGTGGATTTTTTTAAATTTAAAAACTTTAAAATCCTTATTGCATATTTGTACTGTGCTCGATACGGTAGTATTAGGTTCTGTTATGATTGACTTTGATGAAAGAACATTTGAATTTACAAAATTTCATATTCTTAATTATGTTAGTATTTTTAGTTATACAAGCAATATAAATTCTGCCATCAGTTTAATTCCTGTTCAATTTCCTCCAACCAATGAACATCAAAAAATGATTGAAAAGAGTATTCGAGACGGCATGTCAACCAACGGTACACAAAAATACGCCGTTGATACAGATTACTTTGAACCTAAAATAAAAGAACTCAAATTAAACAGTTTATTAAGAGGTTGTTTAATTTTTATGGACGAAAATGGTCAATACGGTGGTGCTCATTTAAAACCTTTACCTTTTCACATGAAATATTCTTTTGATTTGGAATGTACTACTTTAGAGGATGTGATTCGAAAATATCATCGCGTTAATTTAAACGGATTTTCAACTAGTGCGTTAGTCCATTGTCAAATTACTATGAAACCAGAGTATCAAGATCAAGTAGGAGGTTTTTCACCCATGGTAGAAAAAGAAATTATATCATTACAAGATTATTCTCCAACTGAAATTGCATCTAAACGTCATCTCAAAAACAATGGAAAATATACTATAGAAAAAGACAAAACCATTAAATTCGTCATGAAATTAAGTTCACATGAAACGTGTGAACTTTTAGACACTTTAATATGGTTGACTACGTGTTGTGGATGTGTTGTTGAAAAAATATACAAAGCACTCCCTTTATGGCGTTATCCTTTAGCTCAAAAAATGGTAAAAAGAAACATGGAAAAAAGAAAAGAAGCCATTAAAATGGGTGACAAAGTAGTCGATGCTTCTTGCAAATTACAAATTAACGGTCATTACGGAACATTAAGTCAACAAATTGCGCAAAAACTAAATACTTCTTTTATCAATCACGAAGAAAAAGCATTTCAAAACATCATTGAAAATTTTCAAAACATTCGCCATGTTTTAATTCGAGAAGGTCAAACGGATGAAAATATTAATTTGTTACTCCCTTTTCATTTTCAAAATTTATTATATTTATTATATATATATATATATTATTATTTAACGGAGCCATGTTTATTGGTGTTGAACCTGAAAAATATAAATTGGACGTTTTTGAAAAAAAAGTATGTTTAGATTATTACGACACTGTCGATTTTAATTACGACGATTATTTTAAAGAAATTCTTTTCAATTTGATGAGCAATGTCAAAACCAAAATTATTAAAAAAAAGTATTTTATTTCACGATGAAAACAATCATCATGAAAAGAAAGACGTCTTTGAACTCTTAAAATCAAAAGATCAAAAAAATGCTCTCATTTTAACAACCAGCATAAAATGCAAACTCATTAATAAATCTTTACGTATTGTAGCTTCACAAATTTTATCTTATGCTAAACTGAACGTAGGACGTTTTAGTTATGAATTGGGACAAGTATTAGGAAATCATGGAGCCGAAAAACATTTGGTAGTAACAGATACTGATTCTGGTTGTTTTTTCATTACGCAAAAGAAAAAGAAAAACAATGCACTTTCTTCAACGTTTGGCGAAAAAGTAGAAGAATGGATTTATTTTTCAAAATTTGGCGATCGTTGGATGGATTAATCCAATTATAAAAAAACTCACCCTTTTTATTCCACTCTTTACGCCAAAGAAACTAATCATTTTCAAAACGAAATACCTCCTCCCTATTACATTGCTCAAGCTTTTGCTATGGAACCTAAATGTTATAGTGTTCACAGTGTCAACGAAGACGAAGAAAAGGAAAACTATTACAAAAATAGAGCTAAAGGAGTACCCAATTCTAAACTCTTATTTTCAAATTATGTTAACGGCTTTGATACCTTTGCTGCAAAAAGATTGTGTAAAGAACTTCCTTTTCCACTGGTAACAGAAAATCAACCTATCGAACAAAATAGAATGAGTGTCAATTACAAACAAATTAAATACAAACGAACACTATTGGTTATTTAAAAAGATTTACACAAAAAAATGATGTTTTTAATGACGAAGTCATGACTGAAATTTGAGATCATTATCTTTTGGAACCGATACGAGAAGCCAATTTAAAAGTTTTACCTGATATAGAAAAATTTTGTAGCGATGAACACATTTAAAATTTACTTTAAATTGAAAAAAATATTATAAAAGAATCAGAACGTTATCATACAATGGCGATGTTTAATCGAAAAGTTTTGATACCTTTATTAAACGATATTAAAAAGAATATAAATTTGTAAAATTTTTTTTGTAAATAAAAAAAATGGAGTTTTGTTTTTTTGATCAAAAATTAACAACCCTACAACTCGGAAACGAGTTGAAATAAGTTGGTTTAAAAAATTTTTATTCAGTAGAAAACACAGAAAACGAAGTTCAATATTATCACGATAAAAAAGGATTTTTTACTTCTCGTTTAATTCTAATCATTCTAAAAGGACGCGAGTTAATCCCTGCATTTTTAAGTTGTTGTACAGAATGTTTACTTGAATATTTGAGTTTTGTATGTCATCTAGGCTGTTATGAAGAAGATTGTGAGCATTGTGAAGATTATAATAGAATATATTATAATTGTTCTTGTCTTTTAGAGAAAAAAAAACGAATTACAACTTAATAGAGGACACTATATTACTAACAAAATTAGCAAAACGATTGGCGATCAATTGGAAACCTTGTGGAAGATATTTAAAAGTGCACGAAAATCAACTCGATTTTATTGACGGCGATTATAAGTATATCGAAGAAAAAAGTTTTCAAATGTTAAAAATATGGAATCGTAACGGGACAAAAGAACAATTACTTTACGCATTTGATAACATATCAAGAATGGACATTAAAAAAATTACTTTTGACGGTTTTTTGTAAATTTTTTTTTGTAAAAAAAAAATATAAACTAAAAAAATTGTTATTTTTTATTATTATAAAAAATAAAAGAAAAAGAAGAAAAACCTCTTGAACAAAAACTCGAAACTGTAGAACAACCTGCAGAGATACCGTTAGAAAAAAAAGATGGTAGATCTATAGCCGAAATATTAAACGAAAAAGGTTTTCATGATTTTTATTTAAAAGGAACATCAAAAGCAACTGAACTCAAAGACGAAGAAAGCAATTCACAAGTTAAATTTAATATTTTTAAACCTACTCAAGATGTATATCCTGAAAGTACAATTATTACAGGACCTAAAAACAGCGGAAAAAATATGGCTAGAGAATTATTACATTGTGGAAAATTTCCTGATGCAGAAATGTTATTTGTGATACAAATAAGAGAACCTAGTGAATCTCAACAAAAAACATGGAAAAATAATATCAAATCTTCTGAAAATAAGTTAGAAGCTTATCATATTATAACAGTTAACAGTCCAGAAAATTTAGATTCAGTAATACAGAGAGTTATTGGTTTTTCCAAAGATAAATACGGTATTCAAAATAGCGATTACCGACTATTAAAATCAAAACTTTTATTCGATGATACTAGTGCTTTTTGCTAAAAAAGTCAACAATATACTAGCGCATGTTCTAGCGGTTCTCATCACGGAGTAGGTACCATTACCATATTTTATTCTGTACCTTCTAAAGCCAGTCAATGTTAAAACAATATAGTGTCTCATTACAAATGTATTATTTCTTTTGATAACAACAGCGAGATTGAAAAAATATTTAAAAATGATTTTCCTTCAACGGCAAAATGCATCATTACGTTATAAGCGATTTGTTAAATAAAGAAACTTCTAATCAACACGGACATTTGGCTTTATTTAAAAGAAACTCTTCGGTAGCACGCTTGAGAACGTAGATTACGAGTAAAGAACAAAAATTATTTATTCCAGTAGACGCTTAAGGCAAATTGGACTTTAATTATAAAGACATGTGCGTTAACAAAAAAATTGTTAGTTTTCAATCCTTTTTCTATGTCAAGGCTCCCCAATTAAAAAATCATCATTATCTCAAATCTCATCACAACAACTATAATCAAGAGAAAGAGAATAAACCCAACGAAGAAGATAAAAACGATATAAATAAGGAAAAAGAAAATCCGATAAAAAAAGAAAATGAAGTGAAAGCGAAAGAGCAAAACAACTACTCGAAGAAATTGAAAGACAAAAACGATATGGATTGTGCGAATCTTCAGACGAATCTTCAGACGGTGGACCCAGTTCTGATTCTGAATGATTGGGAAAGCGAAGAATTTTTACGAATTTTACAAAACGATTACGAATTATGCAATCCTTCAAACAAAGCGAGTAAACGTCAAGCCATGTGACAAAAGTTGGCTGTTCGAGGACAAATTTTTATCCCCAAAATAAATAGAAGAAAAGGCATTGACGAAAACGAAATTAAAATATGGATGAAAGAAATTTTGACACGTTTTAATGCTGTAAAAATGTTAAAATGCGAACTTTTATTAGATCACGAAAGACATCTAATAAAAAACGCTTTTCAAGAATACGTTTGTATAGAAATTAAACTCTTTGTCAAAGAATATTTATTTCCGTATCCAAAATTTAACGAAAACGGAAAAGCCATCATGAAAAAATAAAAAATGAAAGATAAAAATCAAGCTATATCAGACTTTGTTTATAATAATTACGACATTTTAAAAGAATATTTCAACTCTACTGGTTTTAAACTTTATCACGAAATTGTAAATTATTATGCTAATAAATTAATCTCATTCGACACTATACAACCTACAAAAACTGTAATCGATTTATTAAGACAGCAGTTTGACGCTGATTATTGTCAAAAAGAATTGTTTTTCAAAATAATTTGTATTTTTATGAAACATGAATAGATATAGACCTTATCACGAGTTTCCTTTATTAACTTTACGTAAAGTATTAGCCAAAAATGCCTACAACATGGATGTTTTTAATAAAAAATTATTACAAATGGATGAACAAGAAAACACAGAAGTTAACCTAGAATCTGAAGAAACAAACAGATTGGATTTGTCTCAGCTTATCCTAAGATATGATTTACCCTCTTCTCTTAATTATGCAGATGCCATCAATCTCGAAAATCAAATCGCTGGTAAGGTAAGCTTTCAACGAAATTTAAATGCTTTGCTACCTTTAGATACTATGCTGAACAGCGATCTGGCTACAAGTTTAATAAGCGATGCTTATGCTTTTAAAACCATTTTAAATTTGAATAAGCAAAGCGAATTCAATGATCAAATTGATCAAAGAAACATAAGCGAATCTTTAAGAATGATGAGAAATTTAAGAAAATTTCCAATTCAAGACAGCTCTCTTACTACTACGCCTCCCTCCTCTATTCAATCTACATTAAACACTTTACCGCGTTCTACTACTTTAAACACTATTCCATCAAGTCATAAAAAAATTTATACTTTGACACCTCTTAGTAAATTTTTAATTTTTCACGAAACAGCCGATTCGAGCAAAATTTTAGAACAGCTTTATAAAAACGAATCTGTAAAAAAAATTCCCAACTTACCTAAACATCTCGTCGATATGTGTAAAAATCAAGTCAATTATCGGTTTGGATCACATCAAATTTCTTTACGCGTTTATAAACCGAGAAACGAAAAAGCCACTCTGAACAATTTAAAAATTTATATTTTATATCAAGCCAATGTTGTAGATATAAAAGAATCCATAGCCAGTATTATTAACAATGTCACCAACTTTGCAATTCAAAAAATAAACGATCCAAACAATATTCCCTTTATGCTAACGAATTTTTAACTTAACTAACCTCTTCTCACTCTGTAGCTAGCATGAGAATTGCAGCCAATTATTATCAAATAAGACAAATTACTTTTGCAAAATTGTGGAGTTTTATTAAAAAATACACCATACCCTTCCGAAGCGAAACTAATTTAACATCCGAAGGTGTATATGCTGGCGCTCTAGCTCGAGATCCTTACACTGTTATGACTTCTAGTTTTCTAGAAAGCGAATCCATAACCGATAAAGGTTTTAGTGGAAAGAGAGCTTTTGGAATATTATCAAAAACAAAAGACATTACTTAACAAAGATGTATACAATATGGCGAAATGTTTCGAGGTTTCAAATTTGAAATTTTGAGAGAATACATTCAAGTGAACATTTATTTACTACCCAATCAAGATATTTATGTTCGAATGTTAAATAACTATGACAAAAACGCATTAGCCTAGAGACCTATTGGAGAAACTATACTCTATTTAACATTTAAAACTTTTTTTAACCCTGTACCTTCTTTACCTTTGAGAGATGCAGTCCTATTAAAGGAAGATGTAGAGCAAACTTGTGCTAAAGGAGGAACGTTGGGATTATTGGAACATATTAAATCCAATTCAAATCAGTTTTACAGCACAGAAAATACAATCAAAGAAAAAAGTTTACTCGAAATGTTGATGATAATGGGTACAATGTATAATTCTCAACTCGTTAGTTTAAATTCGCTTTTAATATCTAAAAAATGTTTTGAAATGGATTCTAATAATGTTGAAAATTTTGCCAATGCTTTAAAACTACTTACCAATTTAAAAAAAACAAATTTATTCACTCATCCGTTAACAAAGTCTTCATTATTACATATTCCTACACCCAAAAAAGAACAACGATCATCTGAACCCTATTTAGCGCCAATAGAAACTAAAAAAGAAGAAGAACCTACTGAAACACCTGAAACTACTCCCGAATTATTAGGTGCTTCTGCATTACCAGAAGCAATAGGAGCTACTGCTAGCACTACTAAAACTGATGATAGCGAAACTAGCATAAGTACAAAAGAACGACTGACAGTAGGAATAAAAAGAAAACCATTAGAAACGAGATCAATGCGAAAAAGAGCAGAGGATAAAGAACAAAAGCCATTCTAACAAATAAATACATATTTTTTTTAAAAATGGACAACAACGTGAGAGATGCTATTGACAACCTTGTAGAAGATCAACTCACCAAATTATCGAGTCGTTTGTTTGCTTTAACAGACGTACCCAAAATTAAAAAAGTTTTGTTACAATTGGACAGTTTAAAAAAATCCAACTGATTTAAAATTTTATGAACAATTAAGAGCGCTTTTAGAAAGTTTCATTTATGCCAAATGGAAAGGTCTCATAACAGCTTGGTCACACGTCACTCTACTTTTTAAAAAACAACGGATGTCAACGTTAAAAAACAAGCGCCAAGGAAATCTTATGTTTACGAAATGCATCAATATTCATACGATAGACCTCGACAATATTTTCAAGCTGATTTGGCCTACATGACCAGTTTTAATTTAAATTTTGCTCCTCATCAGCCTGAATTTTGTTTAGTTGTGGTAGATGGAGTATCTAAAAAAGTGTATTTGAGAGTCACCAGTAAAAAAACTGCCGATAAAGTGCTTAGCAGTTTTAAACATATTTTTGAAGACATTGAAAGAGACGATAAAACTTTTATTTACTTGCAAACCGATCAAGGTGGAGAATTTTTTAACAACAAAATGAAAGAATGGTGTTGTGAACAAAACATTGTTCATTTTAGTTCTAAAAATTATGGAAAAGCTTACTTGGCCGAATTAACAATAGGACGTTTAAAACAACTTTATCAAAAATTAAGAAAACACGGCGAACTTCAAAAAAACAATTGGAGTTTTTATATCGAGGACATGGAAAAAAAACTGAACGAAAAAGAAAGAGTGACGAGTGGAATAGCTCCTGAAGATTTGGATGCTGACGACGCCAAAGGTTAAGCTCTTCGTTACGTCGATCAATACCGCGACGACAAAAAACGAGGTCTTCATTTTTCTTCCAACATGTTACATCGATTAGAAAAAGAATACAAAAACGAAAAATTAAAAATATACAAACCTCTATCCGTTGAAACTGAATGTTACTTGAAAAAATATAAAATAGATTCCAAAGACACATTTAGCAAATCGACTACTCGTAATCAACCCTATTGGGACACTACCAAAAAAGTTATTATTATCAAAATCTCTAAGAGCTCTAACCCTTCAGTAGAAGGTTATTTACCCGTTTATATTTATAAAGTGGGAGTAGTAGGCGATTTAAATACAACATTTAAAGTAAAACGAGAAGATTTATTACCTATTAACGAAGAAGATAAAGACTTTTATTATAAAAACTTTAGCGAATATGTTAACACTTTTTTAAAACCTTTGAAGAAAAGACTGCAAGAAAAAAAGAAAAAATGAAAAAATGAACAATTTAACGTTTGACGATGTTATAGATGTAAATAAATATGATTGTACTACTTGTTATTTTAGCGAAATTAAAAATAAAAATGAAGCTTTTATTAATAACAATAATAAGCTTTTATTAATAATAATAATTTAATAAGCAAAAAAATAATAATAAATAAGCATTAGTAACAACAATGTTCAACAAAATTTATTTAACGTCAATACTTCCCCATTTAGTAACAGAACCAATTATAATTTATTATGGTATTACAAAAAAAGAAACGAATACGCAAGAAATCCTTCTTTTTTACAACCTATTCGATCTACCTTAAGCTTGATCTTGCCTTTACAAGAAAGAGGTTTATCTTATTTCGGTTTTTTTTCAAATAGAACAAGTGCAAGTGTGTACGTTCTAGAAGATTTTACAAAATTATTACAATTTGATTATATTACTACTAATTCTCTATACGATAACATATACAATTTATCATTAAATACTCACACTAGTAAAAATTATTTAATTCATGCAAAACATCCGCTTTTAACCGCCACACAAATAGCAGCTATTTCACCCGAAAGACAAATTATTCTAAACGGTATAGAAGAAACCTTTGTTCGACCTTTTATTCATATTATGCTCTCACCCAATTATAAAAATCCGGCTTTAACTGGAACAAATTTAACCGCCGACAATAATATTCTTAGTGTTGACCTAGATGTGTATGTTAATAACTTTTTACCTATTGCAGAAAGCACAAAATCAGAAATGAAACACATTGAACCGTGGCAAATTGCTTTCTTTTTATCAAAAATAATAACCAACACCAACACAATACCTTTTGAAGGCAACCTATATAACGTAGAAACTAATCTTAACGATTTCAACACACCTTATAATGTCAATCTTCGTATTCAATCTTTATGGAAAATTTGGAACGATTAAGTCGACACTAAAAATCCACTTAATCCTGGAGTTTATACCAATGAAAAAATAGTACTACCACAATTTGCAGATATTATCAAAGCTGCTTTTACAACTGCTTTTCCAACTGGATTTGGTACAAAGTTTATCTATGTTACAGCAGCTGATTTAGGCGTAGAACCTACAGAATTATTAACAAGTTTTTATCAAATTTATTATCCTCTCACATCCAAAAGAAAATATTATCGTTATACTTTAGAAAATATACCGTTAGCTACTTAACCTTTACCTTTTTTTAACGTAGATCAAATCATATGGCCTGAAAGAGAATTAAAAATGATGGATGTTTTTACCGAAAGTTTAAACATGACAAACAATTTATCTCAATTTAAATAACTTGACTTTTGACGATCATACTTATGCAGGGTCCGATTTTAACATGTTTTGTAAATATCTTACAAATAAAGCAAAGGGTTTGCCTTCATGCTTTCCTGATCCTATAGACGGAAACTTCAAATTATTATACTTTTTTTTCTTTACCATCCTTCCAAAGAAAATTATTATCACCCATGAAAATTAGCACATTACTTATGAAAAGTAACGCCTTTTCTGAAATGAAAAGTAACTCCTATTCAGATTATGATACCAGTTATTCATGGAATAATGTTTCTATTAGTACTCCCGAAATGAAAGGCACTCCCTTTCAAGTATTACCTTCAAACTTACCTGATGACATTTATAAAATATGGACATCCGATAGCTCATTAATCGCTAAATATAGCGCAGAAACTTTTATTGAAGTTTTAATATATTGCAAACAAAGCAAACCTGTTTTTTCAAATACCATTAAAGTACCTCTTGTCACTACAACTAGTTTCGAAAGAGCTACTAAACCGAGTCATAAAACATGGTTAAATAGTGTCAAAGCTATTTTACAAGGAAATAATCCAACAGAATTAATATTTTATTGCACTTCGCTTAATGGGCAATTCATTTATCAAAAAAAGAGCGATGGTACTATTGTACAAACTTGGACAGACAGTTTACCTTTAAAAAATATCATTTTAAAATGTACCAACCTGTTGGAAACAATCCTATACCTTATACTTTACTTTTACAAAGAGATCAATACAGTTTAACTCAACAAATCAATCCTTTAATTATGCAAGTCGATCAAAATATGACCAACGCCATGTTACAAGATTTTAGAATTCAAAAATAAAGACTAGCTTTCTTAATATGTGCTCTCGTTCAAAATAGTAACTTTAATAACACCGTTTCCAATTTTCCTTCAACTACAGACACTTACATTTTTATTAAATGTGATCGAGCTGTGCAATGTGGAATGTATATGAACAAAATTTATGATCCTGGAATTGTTGCTTTTTTCAATTTATTAGACTATACTAATTCTACTCAAGTCACCAACAATATTGATTTTACAAAAGATTGTAATACTTCTATTCAAGGACAATTATTCACCTTTGATATCAACGATGTAGACGATTGGAAACAAACAAGATGGTCTTTTCTCAATTCAAAATCTGAACCGCTCACCTTTAGTAATCTTAGTTCTACCGTTTTTTTTAATCCTACGCTAAAAGATTCAAATGGTTCGGTTTTACACTTAACTAGTTTGATTAGTATAAAATAATGTCTTTTATTTTTTATTATGATTAAGAAAATATAAATAGAAAAAAAAGTTGTTAATTTTTTCTCTCTCTATTTTACAAAAAATTGAGTCTCTTTTGTGCCAAAGAAAGATATTATAAAAATTCAGTCAATTTAGAAGAAAAAATGATCAAGAATCAAAAATAAATCCTAAAGATCAATTGAATCAAACTAAAAATCATATGCAACAATTACAAAATCAACTTACTCAATATTCTACTAAATCTGAACTACTAAACATGAAATCCGAATTGGACGAAATCAAAAAAATAAAAAACAAAAAAGAAGAAATACAAGACGATAAACCTCCCAAGAAAATGAAAAAAAATGTACAAATCAAACCCAAACCTAAAAAACGAAAATATTCAGAATCTGAAACCGAAAGTTCAGAAGAAGAAATTGTTGAAAAAAAACCTAAAATGAAATCAATTCCTTTACACATCTGTTCACAATGCTTTCAAGAAGTCAGTGCAGTCGACAAAATAAACGGATTATGTAAAAACTGCATTATTCAACAAAGAGCCATTTTATCAAGTCCACTCATGCAGAATAACGAAAAAAAGAAAAAAAAATTGAATAAAAAAAGTTTAATTGAACTTGGTTACACTC
Organism: Hydra vulgaris; assembly: GCF_038396675.1. Taxonomy (NCBI): domain Eukaryota; kingdom Metazoa; phylum Cnidaria; class Hydrozoa; order Anthoathecata; family Hydridae; genus Hydra; species Hydra vulgaris. The sequence continues at coordinate 29,739,801 of NC_088925.1, read as the reverse complement.
GCGCTTTAAAAGACGTTAAAAATAAAAAAATACCATTTAAAAATAGCACTTCAGAATCAGAAGATGAATAAATAGAAAAAAATTAATTTTCTCTTTTTTTAAAAAAAATGGGTTCATTTGCTAAATATATGAGAGATGGTGACGGCAATCGTTATACACCCAATACAAACAGTCATGTTACTATTGAAGATGTTTTGGCACAAGCCGACCACGATAATTGTTTATTGCAAGAAGCAACAAGTGGTAATATTAGCGCAGAATATAAAGCTATTTTAAATGAAAAATATCCTGGTTTTCAAACAGCTCAAGCTCAAGATGAAGTCATTGCTGTTAATAATCAAAACTTTTCATACGATCTTACTTCAGACATGGCTAATTTAATTTCTTTTACCACTATACTTAACGAATGGACGTATCCACAAGATTGGTATTTGGGTTTTGATTTATTTCTTTATAAAAATTTAAGCACACAAACAAGATTTATAGCTACAACAGACAATGAATAAGTAAAAAAAGTGTATCTTTGCAACAACTTTATTCATGCTTTATTTAAAACTATCAAATGTTATCCCAATTATCAAAAAAATAATACTACTTGTGCAAACAATGCTATCATTATTCGTTCTTATGATCGTTTTAGATCAATGCTGATTAAAAAAAGTTATATGAAACCTTTTAGAGAATTGATGATTAATCCTAATTTAGGTTTAACAGAAGACAGTGAAAATCTCACAAACCCTATAAATTTTGCTGAAACCAAAACGCTTATACAAGCTGCAGACCCTAATGGACTCATTCGTCCTCTCAACACAGCAAGCGGAGCTGCTCCTGCTCCTGCTGGTTATCAATCAGCGCTAAGAGATAGATATAATGCTTTCATGACTGGAGAAAAAGGATGTAAATTTAGAGTACCTTTGAGTTTATTGTGTGAAGTTTTTCAAATGAAAGAATATTTTAGAAAAAATAAACAAACTAGATTGGAACTTTATATTGAAAATGATATGAATCAACTATTAGAATGGGTAAGACCTATTACAGACGCCGACGTAACAGCGCTTGCCATTGTGGGAGTGGCTATAAAAAACCCAATGATTTATTGCAATACGTATAGACTCAAACCCAGTTTACCCTTGGAAAAATCTTTATATCTCAACAGTAAAAAAGACGAAATGTATACTTTACTACGTATTGCTCACTAAGAACAAGTTGTCACCAATGTAGAAAATGTTACATAAGTCACTGTCAATTTGGGAAGTATAAAAACAGCAGATCTTGTGCCCCACAGCATTATATTTTTCGTTAATTCAAAAAAAGAAAGCGATCCTTTAAGCAAAGGTTGTTTTACACCGGTTGAAATGGCATGCAACATTATTAAGAAAATCACCCTTTATAATTACAGAAGAACATTTGTTAACTCAGCGGGTGATACTACTGAATACGATTTGACAAAACAAGACGTTCAATAGTCAATTTAGAGAAATTATGCTTCTGGTCTAATGGAAATACACCCTCAACTTTTAACATTTACAATTTTGCAGATTTTTATAATAGTGACGATGATAGTTTTTTGAGACATCCTAAAATGTACTTTAGTACTACTAACACTACTGAACCTTTAGTCACTGAAACCACCAGCGATTTTAATTTCACCAACGATAAACCTCCTGCTACAATTGCTGGAAATAATCCGTTTCAAATCAATGTACAATTTACAGATCAATTTAAAGGTGTACTTGTTATATACTTGCAATATCCAGCTGCTCTTGTAGAAAGCGGGGTAGGAGACGAATATGAAGTCAACTATATTCCTACCAAATTTAAATCGTCCTTATTTATTATAAAAAACATTTTTACTTTTATTAAACGAACCCTATTTGTATTAATTATTTTATAAGCAAACGACTATTTATTTCTAAAAAATTTTAAAAATAGTAAATCTTGTTTTTTTTTATTTCTTGTGTTAATGGCTCGCAGGCGTACAAGAAGTAGCGGTCACCGTCGTCGACATCATAGAGGTAGCGCACGACATCATAGAGGGAAAGGAAAATTTTTTACCAAAGTTAAAAATTTTGCTAAACGTTTACTAAAATCAAACGTAGGAGGCTACGCTTTAGATTATCTTCAAAAGCAACGCAATGCGTAAAAAATTTTGTTGCACCGCTTGTAAAATAAAAAAAGTTTATGTAAAAAAAGAGAGAGGGGAAGAGTTTATTTACCTCCTTTAAAAGGCGCTGGTAGAAAACGATTAAGAAGACGAAGAAATTTACGAGGGGGAGATTTAGCAAACACTTTAAAAAAATTTAAAGTTTACCCTTGGTATGTAGCTTAAAAGAAACAAATGCAAAAAACTAAATTTGATCATGTTAAAAAAACTAAACTTTACAATATATATTTACTTTAACTGACCTCAAACACGTCGTAATGTATAGAAAAAGAGGAAGAGATAGAGTTTATTTACCTCCGTTAAAAGGCGCAGGTAGAAAACGCTTAAGAAGACATTTAAGAAAACGTATGCGTGGTAAATTTCTTCCATTGTTAGCCGCAGTTTTAGCACCGACTTTAATATCATCTCATATACCTGGATAAAAAAAATGTATAAAAGAAGACATAAAAAAAGACATCATAAAAGACATTATAAAAGACATAGAACAAGACGTTTGCGTGGAAAATTTATAGGACCCTTATTAGCTACAGTAGGAAGTCGTTATATACCTCTTTTATCTACGATGCAAAAGCTGCTTTGGGTGGCGCTATTTCTCAAGTATTTTCTTCAATTTAATTATAATAAATCCCTAAATAAATAGCGCCACCCAAAGGAATTAGAAATATTAAACCTTAATTTAATATAATATATAACATAAAAAATTTTACAAATCGTTTTTTATTATTTTTTCACAAATATGTAATCCCAACATTGTTCCAAGTAATATGAAAACTCCTAATAACGCTTCAAATAAATATCCTCCCACTACAATAACAATAAACAAGCTCGAAAGTGCTAATATTGACACTATTTTTTCTTTAATAATACACTTCAAAATATCAAATACGATTCCCATGCGAGTCGTGCGTACCACCATTATCTATTGGAGGATCTGGTTTATAAGGTTGAACTACTGCCACAGTCGTTGGAGTTTGAAATTGTTGTAACGGTTTATTTTTCGATTCCATTCGTTATGAACCTATTTTTCATTTTTTCACTCATTATATACTTTTCGTCACGCATCATTAAACATATTGAAATTCCTAACTTTTTTTTTTATTTCCCTCCTCACTTTTTTACCGTCACTTGGCGAAGGTCCGTCATTTGACGGCCCCCATTCAACTATTAACACTTGACGTGTCAATAAACGGTCTCTTAAGTCTTGACACACTTTTCCAACATACTATATCATCAATTGTTATCTATGATATAAAAAAATTATCACCGAAATTTTATAAAGTACTGTAATTCATTAAAACAGCTTTAAATTATATAACACAAATATTAGTAATGTTAATAAATTCATTAATGGTCTAAAAATTGCCAATCGGCAAAAAGCAACTACGTACTTAATTCCTTAAAATTATTGGTCTTAGTTCATACACCTCTTACTCAAGAAGAATAGATTAATAAAATATTACATGAATAAAATTTTACATGCTATACACAATTCTAATCAGTTTTTACGTAGCAAGAAACCTGTCACGAACTTAAAATAAAAATTGTTCTTTGGTTGCTTCCTCTAAATATGTTCCAAATTAACTAAAATTTGTCCTGAACATTCCTATTATCAAATGAAATAAAGGGAACCTTGCAAAACAGCATGCTGATAAGATTTATTTTTTATCATTGTATCGTGGATCGCCCTAGTATATATATATATATATATATATATATATATATATATATATATATATATATATATATATATATATATATATATATATATATATATATACATATATATATACATACATATATATATGTATATATATAAATATATATATACATATATATGCATTATTTGTGTTTATATGTACTGATACATATCTAATATGCACAGTAGGCCTACTGAGCAAAAAAAGTTGTTTTTTCAACCACTCTAATGCACAGGCCTACTCATGTGTTTCTAAATACCTATTTATTGAGATTTCTTTCCATTGATTTTCAATACCATTCTTTATTTTACTTGCCTCATTTCGGTGTCAAATTTTTACATTTTGTAGATCAGATGGATTGATTTTCAAAGTCTTTATGAAAGTGGTAGAAATTGTTTTTGAAATCCTGATCAAATCACTTTGATCAGGATTTCAAACTAATTTGATCAGATTAATTTGATTTAAGTGCTTTATTTGTTTTAACTGGAAGTTTCTTATAGCGATACAATTCTCTTTTTACTGCTTTATATTTACACCTTTTTCATTTAACAAGAAAATTTTCTAAAACTGCTTTTAATTTTTTGTTTGTTATGCATTATTGACAGTTAAAAAGGCTATGCGGTATTTTTAAACGTCCTAAATTATTAAAGCTTTCTTTGGAAAAAATATGCATAATCTTTTCTTTTCAAACAATTTTGACTTGAGTCTCCTTAAGCGCTTTAAGTAGTCAACAATAATATGGCCTTGTTTTTTTAAATTGTTTATAATATGAAATAAAGAGTTATTTTTAAAATAATTTTTATATTAATAATTAATACTCTTTATCTAAAAAACTTATGAATTGTATTTACAAAATGTTGGATTTTATGTTTTCAGTTAAAACTTTAAATTCTGCAACTTTAGCAAAACCGCAAGTCAAAGAATCGACAATAGATTGCTCTGTCATAATAAAATATGAAGTTGATTGTATTATAAATATGTTTTTACTTGTTCCTTTTTTTTTCTCAATTTATTTAAAATAATTTGAATTTTCCCGCCATTTTACATATATTTACAATAATCTCTAGTGATTTAAAGACCAGACCTTTGGTTAAGTAGCCTTATGGTATTATAAAATAGGGGCGATGTACATCGCAATAATATTTAAAATTTGAACTTATCTTTCTTGAGTAGATCCAGTATTAGTTTTGAAGTTGTTTTAATCATATAGTTCTTTGTATACTGAATTACTTTTTTTTCTAGCAGTCTAATCAATATTTTATCAAATGGAAGTATATGCTCAATATAACAGAGGTTATGAAAAGAAAAATTTATTCGTTGAATATGCTCAGTTAAAATTTGTCTCTTTAACTTTCAAAATTACTAAAACAATTATTTAAAATGCTACTTTAGTTTTCTATATACTATATAAGATGTAATAGATATTATAATTGTTGTTATTCCACAAACCAAAGCTGCAATGGCATAATTTTTTGCGTCAGTAGACGCTCTTTGAGCTGTTGAAAAGTCTCCTTGCGAAATAGCTGTATCAACCTTAAAAATGAAAAAAATAAAATAGCTTAAAATTCATTTTAACTCATTCTTACATTTAAAACTTTGTAAAAAAGTTATAAGAGTGAGGATAAGAATATTAAGAATAAAGAATAAAGTAAGTTTATAGGTAGAAACAAAAAAACCTTCTGAGAATTTATCAGCGACACGATTCCAAGAGGCCAGAAGCAGCATATACAAGTTAGTAATGCAGCTGTGCTATAGTTCTTTGGAAGCTCATTTTCATTATATATCACAGGTCGTTGAAAATTGTTTGTTGGTCGAAAAGGCTAAAAAAATAATATCAATTCAGCAACAAAAAATTAAAGTTTATGTATTCAAATTTGAACTTTATTTATTTTATTTTATTAAAATAAATTTTAATAAATCATAAATTTATAAACAGACACATTTTTAAAATTCCTTTTTTTTTTTTTAGTTTTCAAGATAAAAAATGTTAACTTCAATTTTTCGCTCATTCTTATTTTGGGCAAACGGAGATGATTGCAAATATTTCAAATACTCTTTTTAGCCAAACCAACTCATAACAGTTACTGAAGAAAATTGAAACTTGTTAATGGATTTCATTTATATTTGAAATTAAAAAATAAAAAATTAAAAATTAATAAAGCTTTAATAAAAAAGTTTAAACATGGTTATGAATTTTTAAGTATTTAATTTCGGTACAAAAAATTCTTCTGACTTAAATCCTTTCATTAAACATATTATGAATAATGTAAAATATAAATTAAAAAATTAATTTATGGTTTACCAAAGGTGCTTTATGAGTGACAATCAACTTTATATTGTCAACGAAATTATCTATTTCAAACAGTTGAACCATATTTGTTTTTACTTTGATTATTTTGATTTACCAATTTATCAAGAGTGGAATAATGTAGGAGAAACGTTTTGAAAGATCTGTCGAGCTTTATAAGCCCTCGAAATCATTAGTCCAAGAGTTTTTAAAAATGATAATAGTCATAGAATAAATAAGAATACGTTACAGTTAGAATAAAAACGTAATAACTAACAATGTTATTTAACAATTGATTATGATTGATGTTGCACACGTGGTTTGGGAGTAGAACGTCTCAAGACGCAATATGTATTGGGAAACTAGATTATAAGTTTTACCAAAAAAATATAAAAGAGTTCTTTTTATATGGAGAGAATTGAACTCCCATTTGAAATGAATTCTTTTAATGTGTAAAATGTGTCAAATGAAATGAACTCTTTTAATGTGTAAAATGTGTAAAAACATTCTTTATAAAAACTCAATAGTTAACACATTTAAAGTTGAAAATAGTTCAATATTGAATCTTATTAAAGTTTGTTAATGTTAAAGATGCTTTTTAGAAATAAAAATTAGGAAGTACCAAATACATTACCTAATGAAATAGTTAAAACAAGCAAAAATCAACACCATTTATTGAAAAAAAAATTATTTGTCGCTGTTTTTTGATAGTAATAAAATGTGTTCACAATTCACTTATGTACTATAAATGCCAAAAAATGTTTTCGCAACTCACTAAAGTACTAGAAAACAAACTTGAAATCATTGGCTGTTTTTTAGACAATATCTCCAAATTAGTTCATATAAAAACTAAGGCATTAATTTAAAGACTCAATGTTTTATAGTTAAGTGTAAAGGGGAAAAAAACTTGACTAATAAAAGTTTTTAGAGCATACAGGGACTGATACAGTAAAGAATGAGACTTTGATGAACGACGATTTAAGAGAGAATGAGTTTTAGTTGATGGAACTAGAAATGATAGCTCTTCGAGCAGTGGTCATGATAGTATTTGTAGTATAGAGAAAGAGATACAACTATATGAAAATGGGAGAGAGGCTCAAGATTTGCAGATAAAGCAAGTCCAACATTTATTTACAATGTGTTTTTGGACTTTGTCTAGAAGAGAAAGAGCATCATTAAAAGAGCTAGCCCTAATATGACAACAATATTCCATACAAGGACGAATAAAGGACTTGTAGAGATAGAGAATTAAATCAGGAGAGAGAAAATGGCGGGCACAATAAAGTGAAGCAAACTTTGCAGATGCTAATTTAGCAATTGGTTGTATATTTGATTTCACGAAAGGTCAGTAGTAAACGATAATCCAAGAAGACTTAATGGAAAGGACTCAGTAAAAGGATTGCCATTTATTAATATAAGAATGTCGACAGTATTGCAGTAGTGGTTTGCAGTATCATTTTTTTTTAACAGCAATATCTTTTTTTTAAACATTATTAGCTTATTTCATACAAAAACTTTTTTTCTTAAACATAAATCTCTTTTTTTTAAGTAAGGTAATTAGTATTTAATTTAAACAATTTAAACAGCGTAATAAATTATTGACTTTTTTTAACTCTCTGAAAACTACCTTTTAGTTTTTAGGCCTTCAGATACTGTATCCTAAATAATAGATAACAGATAATAGTTCCATTTAACAAATTGTAAACATCTCAAAAGAGTTTTTTTTTTCAAAAACATTTCAAATGAAAATGTGCGACAACTCAGTTAGCTTACATCATGAAATTATTTAATCAAATTACAAATATTTGGCTAATATATCTTGAAAACAAATTGCACAATGTGATAATAATTTTTTAAACAATTAGCTAGGCATTTTGTTTGTGAAATAAAGGAATATAGTTAGACTTGTCAGCCTTCAGTAAGTAGAACACAGGTTTAGAACAAAGGCTTGTTTAGTTATTACGCAATCCTAACTTATTTTAGAACAAACGGATGTTATCATAAATAAAAATAACCAAGTTTATTTGAGCTGGGTTAAGTAAACATATTCATTTGGCAATCAATCTAGCAGTTGAAAACATGCATATTCCCGCTACTCTATTTGATGGAAATAACTAATATTCACTTTCTAAACATGCCACACTTGAATACCTTTTATTATTGTTTTTCAAAAACGTTACAAGGTAATTTTTTTCTTTTTCTTTTGTATATAATTAATATAATTATTGACTTTGTTAAAGTTTGATGCCCGTTTCAATCATAACTGGAAGCAGTTATTACTTTGCAGTCCAATGACTTTCCTACAACATGTTTATAAAGCAAAACCATGCAAGTAAATCATTATAAACAATCCAAAATAAGTTATATATAAAATAAGTTATATACAAAATAAGTTATATATAAAATAAGTTATATATAAAAACATCATATATAAAAAAAGTTATATATAAAACAAGTTATACATAAAGTAAGTTATATATAAAATAAGTTATATATAAATCAAGTTTTAAATAAAATAAGTTATATTTTAAATAAGTTTTATATAAAAAATGCTTTAATTTTAATTTAACAAGTTATAGTAAAGAAAAATTTATTTGTAGTATTTAAAATTTATTTGTAGTACTTAAAATTTATTTATAGTATTTAAAATTTATTTGTAGTATTTAAAATTTATTTGTAGTATTTAAAATTTATTTGTAGTATTTAAAATTTATTTGTAGTATTTAAAATTTATTTGTAGTATTTAAAATTTATTTGTAGTACTGTTTTTAACTTTCTATACTATAGAAAAACTAATAGTACAATAAATAAATATTTTTTACAACTTGTTAAAAAAGATTAAATTAGTTTTTATCATTTATTATTTATATTTTATCTACATCATGTTTTTAAAGTCACAATCATTTAGAAGTTAATTGTTACAGTTACCAATTACACTGTTACTTTCTGCTTGAGATTTCAAGTTTTCTGAAAAACTTGATAAAGTCTCTATTAGTTTGTTATTTGCTTCATTATTTGAAAAGCTAGACTGCTGGATCTAAGAAACACGATAACTTGGCTGTTTGGGACAGTTTTAGACGCTGTTCTATCTTTGAGCTATGAACCATATTTAGCTTTTTTTATCACAGCTTAATCATCATATACCTATTATCATGGTTGACTAATGGCAGAATCTACGGAGAGTTTCCTCTTCCCACAACTTTTGTCTAGCTTTGAAAAGATTTACAAATTGGCTTTGTAATCGTAGGTTAAACTTATCAAAACACAGTTCTCTTTTCCCAGTTTTACATTTTTTACAGTTTAACTTTTTTACACTGTTATACAGCTGATCTATAAACTCTGTCATAACTGTGAACTTTTTCATTGACTACATACCTAAAGTTTTAAAAACTTATGCCGTTGAAAGTAATATCGTTAATTATCTGCAAATCAATCATTATTTTTCTTACACTCATCTTTACTATCTAAAATGAAAGAGATAACTTTTAGGCTTACTTGATTTTTTTGAATTAGGTATTGTTCATCAGGATTAACAAGTTCATTCATTTCTGCAAATTTTTGTAAATTGTTTTGAAGATTTGCATAATTATTTGAACACAAAAACTCTCAAAAAGAACAGTTTATTTGAAGCTCAAATATGTTCCCCCAGCCAACATTGATAGACGGGTACCACATGGTTTCTATCTGGGCTTACAAGAACAAAATTTTGACAGGTCAGTGTTTTGGTTTACGGACGGGCCCCAAATGGTAAAAAAATCTATCAAATCTGCTTGATTTAGTTTTAACTGGTTTTTATCAGGGCCCAAGGATCTGGGGATTTGACAGGTTTCCAATAAGGTTTCCAAATGGTTTAAACTAATAATTAAAAAAAATTATTACAAAACTTGCATTATGTTTGCCATTTATAGTTCGTATTGTGCGTGAAATAAATTTAAAAATTTAACTTTTTTGCATTTTTATATTTTTTCTAAACATTATATTTTTGTATTTTGTATACATTATATTTTAACTAAAAAGACATTCTTTTCAGTGTAATATTTCACTGTGAAACTTAATTAAAAAGACGTTTTAGAATTTCATTTATTTATTACCATGATCAAAAAATTTTTTAATAGTTTTTAAAATAAACTTACAAAATTTAGCAAATATGTATGTTCCAGTCACTATTAAGCATGTAGTAACTATTCCACTGAGACACTGTTTCCATTTTTAAAGTTATAAATATTTAAAGTTTTGTTTTAAAGGTTGCTCAAAATATTGATGTATTCGTAATATTTAAAAAGAGAAAACAGGCGAACTTTGTGATTGATTGATATATTTAAGGAATTTAAAGCTTTTAAATAGCTTTTACAGATCCACTCTTTACCATCAATTTTTATATATTTTATGCAAGCAAAATAATTTATTGATAACAAAGTTTCCCCACCGTCAGATATAAATAATAAGTATTTTCATATAAAAGCAAAAAAAATGGCTCTAATGTTATGCCTCAGCTACATTTTTTAACCAATGATATTTTTTGACTTTTATTTAAAATAATATGCTTAAAACATTAACAATAATATCATAATATACATAATAATACCTTATAGTTACAATACTTGTAAATATTTATAATACTTCACTTATGTTTACAATAAAAATTTTATTCATATTAACTTTTGCATTCAAACTTTAATTATAATATTTAATTTAACTTGATAACTTTAAAATAATGATAACTACAAAAATAAAAAGGTAATTATATAGATCATGACAATAAACTTATTTATTAAAACTGAGTTATAAAAGTTAAACACTGTTTTTCTTTTCAATAACTTGATTTTGAAATGTTGGGATAAAACTATTAAGTTCCAGGTTAAAGGAACAAAAACAGTTCTTATATGATGTGTATCGTATGTATATTTTATATTTTGCAGCATGTTTAAGAATATTTCTGCTTGGTGCACACTGATTGTTGACAATATTTTCATACTGATATTAGTAAAAGTGACTTCAACAACCAGAATGTATTTTTGATAAATATTAGTAATGGCCGTTTAGAAAATATAATTTTAATAATAATCGCAATATCTTTTATTAGAATAAATGAGAGACTTATGTATGATAGAATTGCTTTGGGGGACAAGTATTATGATTGGAGTAAACATTACCTTTGTTTATTACCACGATTAGCGTAATGTAAGAAAATATTATTTTTATCTACAGAATATTGGGCAAAAGTCAATATTTTCTTAAGTATAAAATATTATTAAAAAAGACGTTTTAAAAAAAAAACATCTATCATAAAATAAAAAAATAAGTATTCAAGTATAAAAAAAAAAATATGTTTTAGATAAATCATAATCCACGTGTTCATTTAGATAAATCATAATCCACGTGTTCACATTAACTATGTTGTCACATTAATTATGTTATTTCACAATAAAAATCTTGCCTTTAAAGTAGGGGTTTGCAGCTGGTATTTCAGCTTCAGCTTTAAACTTATTAGCTTCAGATTAAAGCTGGAGCTGAACAAGTCAGTTTAATTAGCTTTATAGCTGGTAGTAAAATGAATAATACTCCATAAATATTTTATATAAAAAAAACATGTAGCAAATTATTTAATGAAAATCTAAAATAGTGACAAAATTTAAACAAACATTCAAAAAATTTTAAATATAGTTTGCCGAAAGTTCTTTCTGTTTATAAATGTTGCGGTCAGATCCTAGGCCAGGGACTTTTCAGAGATTTGTTTAAAAAGTGTTACCCTAATACCTAATTCCTTTTTTGATTATCTACATAACTTTTTTAGTCGAGTTCAAAGTTCTTGCAAAAGATGATTTAATCTATTGCTATTATCATATTGGATGCACCAGCTAGAGCATTTGTTAAGAGTATTAAAGGACACATAGGTTATAACTGATGTGAGCATTGTATTCAAAAAGCAGTTCTAATTTTAAAATGTTTTATTTTGTTGAGAAAATATGTTGATTTTGCTTGTCAGTAGCTAACTTATTTTGTGAAGTCATTTGGTGAACTTTATGGTTAATTTACAATGTTCATTCTTTAATACATACAGAAAATGATGCAGTTAAATTTAAAGTATTTGATAGATGTCCCTCGTTCAAATACAAAAATACTTTAGATCAATTAAAGAAGCCTGTTCAAAAACCAAAAGATTGCTCAAATAAACACGTACAAGCAGATAAACAAAAGTTTAGTACTTCTCATTTTGATGGATCAGTAACCATTGCATTGAGACACTGTTTACAATTTAAAATTATCAAGACTTAGAGTGTTTTGTTTCAGCCAATGAAGGTAATAATTGTTTTGAAATTACAACAAAAAAAATGGTTTAGTTAAGAAGGTTTTAAAAAGCAGACGAGTCCTGTGACGAATAGATTATGTTTGAGGAATTTGCAGCTTTTTAGTCGTTATTAGTTTTACATAGAAAAGAAACAAATTTTCATGGAAATATAAGTTTCATACCTATATGGCAATGATCAGCCACGCTGTATATAAAAATCAAACAAAAAACCGTTAATAAAATTAAAAAATACAGTGGAGCAGCATCTGACGTCTCTCTGGAGACAAAACAAGAAAACGACAAGAAAAATTATATATAAATCAGCTAGTCATCAGTATTATAAAACGAAAGAAGGAATTTTTTTATGTCTACAATTTGAAACCAACTCTTTCCTTTTGTTCAACAGATTTTCCCCTTAATGCATTAAAATATTAAACTTTTAATAAAGTCAAAAATTGCATATTTTGGACGAAGGATTATGTGTTTCGCAACACTTGATAATTTTCCATTTATTAAAAAAACAAAAAGTTTTTTTCTTAAAGTTTCCAACTTTTTTTAGATAATTCTGTATCATTTCTTAATTAAATTAAAAGATTTTAAATGGTTTGCATACCTTAACTTGAAAGGGGTCTCACTAATACCAATATAAATAATTTCTGTGTAATCTTAGTTGTTCATAATGCAGGTAGATTTATTGATGCTGCTGCAGGTTTTTGTTGCAATTGTATAAAATATTTTGATTATGCAAATTGATGACTGACTTACTTGTGTATGCGTTTGGCATACACAAGTAAGTCATTCCTGATTGGGAGAAACAGCTTTTTCAAAAATTTCTTTGTTTGAAGATGCAATAGAAAATTTTAGTTCAATTGTTCACGGCAGACTTTTTAATATGCACGGAGGCTGGTTAGAGTCGGCGTGAATATAATTAAGAATGTTTTCTGGCTTTGAGTAAGGTTGGAAAGGAACTGTTGCTAAGATTTAGTGTTAAGACAAGGTAATTGACAATTTTAACATTACAGTTGATAGATAAATCGAGATCATTGCTTTTAAAAATATTTACAAAACGCTTTTTTGTTTTTTCCATTCGTTGGCCAATATGGTTTTTAAAAAAAGCTAGATCGTTGTCCCGATATAAACCTAATTCCTTCCCTTTGTAACATTGAGATAGTTGGTGTAACATAAAAACTCACCAAATCACATACTTCTGCACCATCATTGGCACCCATAGGTACTTCAATTATTTCTCCGTTTTTTTAATTCAAGAATTGCCATTGCTAAAAATTAAAGATTTTCTCGGGTGTAATCAAATTTCCTATGTTCTTGATTTCTAACTAGGTGCTGACCAGTAAACTCTATTGCATCGCAAAGTAATAAAATTAATCGATCGGTAAAAGTCATGTATATCAAAAATTAAAAATGTGCTGAGGTGCTTTTTATTAATACCTTAAAACCAATGTAAAAGCTCCTGCGAGCTTTGCTATTGGTTTAAGCAGAGTTTGCTTCTCTGTGCAGCATTGATTTTAGAGATTACACTTTTGGAAATTCGTCCTACTTCATTTATTGCTGGGTTCAAAAAGTTTTACTTTGTAGTCTTTGAGAGTGATGAAGCAATTAAAGTACCATTTGAATCAATATATATACTATTTACAATACTTTGACATTTCGCGAGGTTCAATTTATTTTGTTTGAACTCCATGTTTTTCCTATCTGAAAAAATCAAATTTAAATTTTTAATTGGACCACAGACGGAATTGGACCAACTGTCTGTCAAAAACTGCCTGTAAGACAGTTACCTTACTTCCTAAACTTCTAAATACTTCCTAAACTTTAAAAACATTAAAGGTACAGGTGTCTGAATTACTCTGACATGGAATTAGAACAGTGTAACACAGCAATTTCAAAAAACTATTATTTATTCTCCAAAAAAATCTTATTTAATCTCCATACTTTGTAAAAAATTAAAATATAAATTACAAAAGCATTAAAAAAATATGGCATTATTCATTTCTTAAAATAAATAATATTCTAGGTGTTACCCAGCTAACAAAAAACGTTCAAGTACGTTTGACGAACGTTGCAAACATTCGAGCACGTTCATGAACGTTCACATAACATTCTTGAATGTTCGCAACGTTTGTTGGAAGTTTTGTGCAAGCTAGGTATGTATGTTAAGGTACCTATGATTTTTTTTTAATGTCGTTGATACAAAACCTGACATTGTTAAAGATATCAATTGTATTATCTGAAACAGCAATTAGTTTAATTTTATGTTGATTTTTTAATGTATTTGTTGCACTGGGACCTGATTAAACCTTATAACTACTAATTGAGCTTATATTTGTGACAAAGTTGTTTATGTTA